>NC_061115.1:49735519-49825305 GCF_002878395.1 Capsicum annuum
AGTGTCTCATGTCTTGGTGTCCCAAAATTCTATCCTTAACTTAAAACTCCTCTAATAAGATTGGTTGAATAACTTATCCCCCTTTGAATAACTCTTCCCTCATTTTCTCTTATCCTCTCTATTGGAGGAGCCAAATTTTCCACTTTAGATAGTATGAGCATTTGCCCTATGAACAATATTTTGGGGATATTTCATTACTATAATAGTACTTATTCCTTGATCCACATAATAATTTTTTTAATGAATTTCTAAGTGGCTTGTCAGGCCATTTTATTTATATGAAATCAGCCCAACAACAAAATTGATCTGGTCCATACCGTTCTAGGTCCAATTAAAATGAAAGCAACAAAAATAAAATAATAATTGTTAAATTAGACATTGGATATCCTAAAGGGGAATGCTAAACCGAGGTGACAAAATGCACCATGGTAATGCCTCTGATGGACCCTCACCCATTGTGGAAAATAAAGGGAGAAAGGTGAGCATGGACTTTGGAGACACTATCCAAATGGCCTGAGGTGGTGCCACAGGAGAAAACACAATCCATTTTATGTGTGGCTTAGTTCACTTGCTCACATTGAAGGCATTCTGATCATCTAAATTTTGATTACCTTTATGCATGTTCAAAACTTACTTTTTAAATGCAAAAAAATGAATTGGAAATTTATTGTTTTCATTCTTCTCCTCTATGCCGACTCAAAACCATGTGAATTTCAAGAAACTATTCTCTAGACTCAAGGAAATACAATCTCTTAGGTTTCTTCTCCAAGTCGTAGCATCTTCTGAGGTATGTGTAAGATTATACTTCATCACATTCTTCCCATGAATTCTGTTTCCCTGTTCTTAAGTTGTCTTCTATGAGTGAATGAGGGTTAAATGAAACCCTCATATACTGAATCCTTTGGTATTCTTAGAAAATTCCAAGAATCCTCCATGAGAGTATCTAATAATATGGTATTTTCAATTCCATTAGTTCTATGATTTAACCATTAAATTACATAGATATGAAAAGCATGGTTTTTTGTTCAAAAATGGAATTTGATGATTTTCTTTAATGATTTTTCTTATGAAATAACTCATATTAGTATGAACCATGATTACAAACCTATTTTCAGACAAAGAATATAAAATAAAAAACTATAGTGGCTAGAAAAACTTAGAAAAAATTCATGGAAAATTAAAAACATCAAAGTAAACTATGAGTTACCCCAGTGAAAATTTTCCATATTGTGGGTTTTTTGTAAGGATCATATCCTCCACTCCATCCTCTTCCCTAATTACCAGAGCATCAATGAGTACATAAGTGATTGGTTTCATTGGAATAGGAATACCTTGTGAAATGGTGGGAGTAGTGCTTGTTTAACCTACAATAAATCTAATCTATGCTCGCATATAGTTAAATTGATTTAATCAAAAAGAAAATTAGAGAACACTATTGTTGAGTCATTATTATTGGGTTGGGCTTCGCAAAGTGAATATAGTATTATTTGAAGATAATAGAATAATTAATATGACCATTGAAATTGTTGGGTTGATCTTCACAAAGTGGGCATATCGAATTTGGAGTTACATTTATTAGATTGATTTCAATTTGAAGTAAAAACGTGTTGCTTAACTTCTTGACAAACAAATTATGGTGACCATTATAATTTTAGCCATATATTGGAAGTTCTAGTGATTCAATTGCATTTGCTAAAAACTTCTAACGATCACCTTATGTTGTTGTTAAGACAGGTCTAACTCAATATTAAATAAAAAAACCTTCGACCTTCCAAGATTTCTCCAAATACTACTTAAGAAAAAGGTTATTTTTGCACCTTTTTTTCTTAAAATTATTTTAAAAATTAAATAATAGTGTTAAAGATTCTATTTGTGCAAATCACCTTTTAGTTATCGTCCAATTGAGCCAAATTATAACTTTATTTCGCATCTGCTTTCTGAGATTGTTAAGATTCTCCCTCAATGTTGTCAACTAACTAGCTCCTAAACGTGTTGAAACCGTATTAGATTCACTCTTCAATCATTTAAAAAAAATATTTAAAAAAATACTATAAAAAATAAGTATTTTAATCCACATGCACAAATATGGTCATTTGGTTTCACACTGTTTACCCTTTGTTTTGATGGTAGTTTGCCATAGTTTCATAATATACAGTACACTATGGGATGGTATCATACTGTACAGTATAGTATAGTATAGTACAATGTTTGGATGGACTGTATCATTCACTGCTGTTTAATAACAGTTTTATTGTTTGGTTTGACGATATGGTGTTGTATTGTAACTGATAAGTTTACTAAAATGTCTTTAATTATTATAAATATTAAATTTATCAATAATTATTAATGAAATTATTTTCTTCCTGCTAATCTGTCACAAATTATGGCATGAAAATATATATTAAGTTGTTAAATTCATGTAAATTTTAACAAAATCAATACAAGAGTAGATCAAAACAAATTTAATCGGATTTCTTTTAATAGCAACAATTTCATTTTCTTTTGGTGTTTTGAAATGTGACCACCAATGACAAGTATAAAGTTTGAATGCATCTTTTGTGTATGCTACAGTGTGTTCGGTATGAAATCTAAAAAAAATTCTAGGAAAATAAATTATTTCTTACTTATTTTTTTGTGTTCATTACGCAAATAGAAAAATATTTTCTATAAATACTTGTATATATTTGATACAAAATAATAAGAATGAATAGGATAAGAAGGGTGAGATAAGAAAAAAAATTATGAATTTTTTTTCTAAAACAAATATTTGTGGGTGGGGTAGTGGAGTGGGGGATTGAGGGTAGGAATATAGGTGGGGTAAGAAAGAAGTTTTGAATTTTTTAAAAAATAAATTAAAAAAGAATTTTTTTGAAGTGAGTGGGGGAGGGGGAAGAAGGCTGGTAGGAGGTGATGGTAGGATAAGAATTTTTTTAAAAAACTTTATAAAAGATAAAAAAAATTGGCTTAGGAAAGGGGTTGGTAAGTGGTGGGGAGGGGTAGAGGTGGGATAAGAAAAAGTTATGAAATTTCTTTAAAAAAATTAGGGCAGGGATTTTGTAATGGTTAGGGTCGGGGTTAGGGTCGGAGGTGGGATAAGAAAATTTTTTAATATTTTTTAAATAAATTAAAAATTAACTTTTTTGGATAGCTGGGAGGGGGAAGAGGGGGAAGGAAAGGGTGGTTCATGGGTTGGGGTTCGAGGTAGGAGGCGTAATTAAATAATATATGGTAATGGGTAAAATAAGATATATAATATTAAGTAAAGGGCATAACTAGAAAAAGATAAACAAACCATGGGATACCACCAAATCGGTGGTTACATTAAGTGAGGTATTTATGGTTACCACATTATAAAATTAAACCAATATCATACCATTCATTTTAAGAAATAATCAAAACAAATATGGTTCTCTTATTATCTTATATATATATATATATATATATATATATATATATATATATATATGTATATAAAATCACACACACATGTATATTCTCCTGTATTTTTTCAACTCTGATACTACAGTGTTATGTCACTACCTCCATCTTCTAAGATAGAACTTTATAAAATTATATTTTTGCTTTTGTCAGCTTTTTATCGGTGATGATTGAAAGGTTTATGGTATTCTTTCAATACGCCATAAGTGTTACCATTTGGAAATATAACACAAGCATTTGAAAAAGTTTAACAATTAGATTTAGTAGATAAATTATAAACTGACATTTGGTTTGGGACATTAGTTTAATTATTTTGATTTAAATTTTTGGGATTAACTTTATTTAGATATTAGCTAGAATTGATTTAAAATCAAGATTTTAATCTGACTAATTTATTTATATAGAAGATGACATGAGTGATTTTGATTATCGTCTTGATTTTAAATCCAAACTTGTAACCCCCCCCCCCCCCCCCCCACCCCTATTATTAAAATGTTATACATACATACATACATATATATATATATATATATAAACAATATACTAATGTGAATTATTTTTTAAAAAATAAGTCTTCAGTCAGTGAATGAGAGTTGATTTTTTTATTTTGCCTCAAATTCCACTGAACTATCTTGTTAAGTAATATGTCAAAAACTCAACCTTAAAGCTTAAACTAATTAATAAAGTCTAGAAGAATTTGTTTGTCCTAATATCACTAAGGATAGCTTGGTACATGGGATATGCTAAAAGAAGATAATTTAATGGGTTTGTAATATTCTCTGAAATAATTTTTTTTACAGTTTTTATATATGAGATATTGAATCTATTATTTTAGTATAAATAATGGGATAAAAACTGGCACATGTTTAGCTCTATCTATTAACGTGCACCAACCTCCATTTCAATGAGGAAATGAGGCAGCGGAAGGCCTGGGAAAGATGCAAAACTAGGGGGAATGATGACCCCATTGGGCAATGCTGAGAATGGAAGAACGAGAACCCTGATTACCTACCTATTCCACTGAAAAGTAGGAATATAGCAAAAAGAGGCAATGAGAAAGCAGTACAGGAACTAAAGTCGGCAAGTTTGGGAAAAAAGAAAATCTAGTTTGAAAATAAGATCTACCAGTTGCGATGTCCAAATCGAGAACCCCAATCTGATGGAGAATCTGATAGCAACAACATCTAGTGTAGCAAGGCAATTGTAATTAGATGGTAAGGATGCTAAACGAAAGGAAAAAGATTAGGCTGGGCTATTCATGCATAATTGTTCTTCAACTTCTGGTATGCCACTCTCATTTATTCCTCCAAGAATGATTAAAGGGAAGTATGCGGTTGTATTTGATAACCTAGAACTGAAACTAAAGATGTTGGAATAGGAGAATGCTTTGGTAATAAACACTAGTGGGACTACTCATGTATTGGGGCATATGCACAACTTTATCAAATGCTATTGGAATTTTGTCACTAAGCTTACGTTATATTTTCACGATGAGGGTTTCTATATTGTAAAATTTTGAAGTAAACAGGATCGTGATGAGATTTTATACTCTGGTCTGTACACTATGAATAGTCGATCGTTAATTCTTAAGCCTTTGACCAAGGATTTTGATTTCAAGCAGGAACTAAAACGAACAATGCCAGTGTGTGTACGATTTCCAAACCTACCATTATACATGGGGTCCAGAAACACTTAATATGGTTACTAGTAGATTGGGAAAACCTTTTTTTGCAGATGAATGTACAGCCCAACATAAAAGGGGTACATATACTAGGGTGTTGGTAGATATTAATGTGACACAAAAACTGATTGAGGAAATTAAAATTGTGGAAAATAGGTAAACGCATATGCAATAGGTTGAAATAATTAGCGAGCTATTTTTTGTGATAAGTGTGATAAGTTTGGGAATATATGAAAATTTAAGGATTCATATGTGCAACCGCCTCTATAGGGAGGGCCAAAATTTTGAGGAAATGTCAGGGGTTAATACACAAGAATTGGAGAAACAATAGGTCAGTAAAGCCGCTTCTAAGAGTACTGATGCTCAAAACACCAGGATGCTTGAAATGGCCAATGAATAGGTATATATACCTTCTGGAAGTAAAAACTAGTTCCTCCACAAGATACGGGTAGTTACACACATGATGAGCTGAATGAGGAATCTGACAGAGTAAGTGAATCCACAGGCGAGTACCATAGATTCAGAAGTCTAACTTTTACTGAGATCATACAGGTTGGTAGATAAAAGTATATACTAAAGCCATGCAGTAATTATTTTATGCCATTGTCAGAGGAAGGTAGTGTTAGGGTAAGATAGGGTAATCCTTCGGAAGGGAGGATACATATCCTTTCCCAATAAATTGGTTATTAGAATATGGGGGGCATCAATAAGCCCTTCAAGCAAAAGGAGTTGTGGACTGGTATACTCAAAACTAGAGTGAAGTAAACTATGGCAGATATGATAAAGAATAAAAAAGCCAAGGGCTAGACCTTTGTTTACAATTATGCGGGCGTATCTTATGGTAGTATTTAGTTGATTTGGCAGACATCTGATGTTAGTATTATTATTGCGCACACGTATGATAAATTTATACATTTCAAAGTGATGGATAAGGGCTTTGATTTTTTGTGTATGATGACAGTGGTTTATGGAAAAATACAATAGACAGGAGGCATAATCTTTGAAATAGTTTATCTCAGATCGGAGATAGTATAGTTGAACCATGGTGTTTATGTGGGGATTTTTAACTCTCCAATAGTTAGTGCAGATAGAGAAAAAGGACAAAATGTATTGGATTCTGAGATAAAAGATTTTAAGTAAATGATGGAGGTTTTTAACCTTACTGATATGAAGGCTAATGGACGAGTATTTACTTAGACAAATGGTCATGTATGGAGTAAGATCGATAGAAATATTTGTAATAGGGATTGGGTATTTCACCATGGAATAGTGATGGTGCAATATGGAGAGAATGGGCTCTCCGACCATTCACCTATATATATTGAAACTTAAGCACCTGAAAGGGCACATACAAGGCCGTTTCATTTTTTGAACATACAGGATGGTTATGAAAATCTTTTCTAAATTATAATGGTGGCATGGTATCAAAATATTCCAGGAAGTGCTATGTACAACGTATTGTGTAAACTTAAAATATGTAAGGAACCTCTTAAAACATTGATGCATAATGAAATAAGAAGACTTGATAGAAGAGTTGAGAAAGCTAGAGAGAGGCTTTCAACAGTTGAAAATCAATTAAGCCAGTGTTTTGGGCCTCATATGAGTAGTGCACTCAAGGATCTGGAGAAAAAAAAAGCTCACTAATCTTGAAAAGTGATCTGACCTACAAGAAATGGTGTATAGACAAAAATATAAAACACACCAGCTAAATGTAGGTGATGGAGATAATAGGTATTTTTTTGAACACATGAAAGCAAGAGGAAGCATGAATCATATATCTATGTTGAAAGATGCTACTGGAAGATTGCTCCAAAGAAATGTAGATATTGAATCAAAGATACTGCATTATTAAAGAGGATTGTTGGGATCCCAAGATGCCTATCTACCTTTCAATAATGTTATTATTATGAGAAGGGAGATGGACTTACGGTGAACCTATAACAAGCACTATGTATGGATGTCACTCTTGAAGAAATCAAAAGAGCTTTATTTGATATCGATGATAACAAAGCCCTAGGCATTGATGAATAAAATGCAAAGTTCTTTAAGCATGCCTGGCGTATTGTTAAGGATGATGTTTGCAAAGTAGTTTAGGATTTCCTTCACAACAACATTCTACTTAGAGCCATAAACACCATAGTTGTTACACTAATTCCCAAAATGCCTCAGGCTAAAATATTGAATGATTTCAGACCAATAACGTGTTGTTCTTTTATTTATAAGATTATATCTAAAGTCATATCCAATAGAATTAGATCTTTTATTGATGATATAGTTGGTGCTACTCAATCTACTTTTATCCCAGGAAGTGTAATTTCAGATAAGATACTCCTAAGCCATGAGCTTTTTAAAGGATACACTAGGAAACATATCTCTCCACGTATGATTAAGGTGGATATTCAGAAAAAGCTTGTGATTCTCTTGAGTGGTATTTCTTAGAGCAAGTTTTAAATGAATTAGGATTCCCTAGGAAAATAATTAATTGGATCATGTTGTGTGTGGAAAGTGTTACATATTGTTTGCAGGTCAATGGGATTCTTTCGGACTATGTGCAAACCAAAAGGGGCCTTAGACAAGGGGATCCTCTTTCCCCTTATCTATTTGTTTGGTCTATGGAATATTTGCACCAATTTCTTATTACTCTCCAAGGGAATTTAGCTTTCCACTGCTATCCTAAATGTGGATATGTATTGGCAGATAAGGACATTAAAGTAGGATCCATGGTTTGAGCCTAATATCAAAACAACAATTGGAGTAGCTTGGATCTCTATGCCTGACTTACCACTAAATTTCTTTACTAGAGATACAATATTTTCTATTGCTTCTGTAGTAGGCAAACCTTTGACAGTAGACATGGCTACTAAAAATCAAACTAGACCCAGTTGTGCAAGAGTTAAGGTAGAGGTAGATCTAGTTTCAAAATTACCTCAGTGGATATGAATCAATGAAGAGAGTAATAGTACAGGGGAAACCAAATCTAAATGGGTACAAATCCAGTATGATTATATGCCAAAATATTGTAAAAACTATTGTTTACAAGTGCATGATAAAGCTAGTTGTTGAAACATTCACCTGGAATTATATGAAAAGGTGAAGGAAGAAAGTAATGAGATAGTAACAAAGGCAGATAAAAAAGAGCAGAATAAACAAAGGAAGCAACAACATAATCAGGATAAGGCAAGAAGAGGAATCACTAATAGACAATAAAGGCTAACGGAGAGGAATAGGTATAGGAGGGATAGATATTAGCATTTTTTAGGAGAGGTAAATGAGGAGAAAGAAAAGGAGTTGGAGGTATCATATTCATTTAATGTACTAGAAGCTATAGAGAAAAATGATAAAGTGAACAAAAAGGAAGCAGAGAAGGGTGACCATGCTAAACAAGCTGTAGGAGAGAAAGTCAGCACAAAAGATTGGGTGAACAAAAGCTTTGGCAAAACTTTAGATGCAAAGAAATCTTCAAATGGTGTAGAGGAGCTACTAGTATCACAAGACTCAAGAAATAACACTAATAAGATAGAGGATAGTTAGAAAAATATGGTACAACAAAGTGATGGTAATCAGCAAACAATAGATGAGCAAGAGAAGTAGAGACAGACCAAATAAGTTTAACAAAAGAAAGGAGAAGATATGCAAATGCAGTTGTATAATGATGAAGCAAATGAGTTGATGGTGATAGAAGGTATTCCACCCATAGCAATCCAATTGAAGAATTTATTAGAAAGCTTTAATAAGGCCAAGGAAGACCTATATGGGATGGACTTGGAAGAAAATATCAATCAAGTGGCTAAGTTAGTTGATTTGTCACCAAAACAAATAGAGTCATTGAAAGAAAAATAAGAAAGAAAAAAAGAAGAACAAGAGTTCTAGTACCAGTTCAGCTACAATACTTATAAGGAGTTACATAGCTAAAACAAAGTTAAGATAAATCCACTGATATGGAACATAAGGTCAGTCAATACACATCAAGCCTTTACAATATTAATCATAATACAAAGGAGACATCATTTTGACTTCATAGGAATCATGGAATAATTCCAAGATGATCAGCATATAGAAGAATTATAGAAGCAGGTTGGGTATGAAACATGTTGTGGTGAATGCATCAGGAAAGATATGGGCCTTCATGAATAAAATTGTTAAATTTAGAATTGTTAAATATGAGGATCAGCAATTATCATTGAAGCTTGTAAATCAACATGCAGATGTTTCTTTGATAGTTTCTTTATTATATGTAAAATACACTCCAAATAAAAGACTGGTGTTATGGGATTTCTTAGCAAACATGGCTGATTCATATCAATTTCCATGGCTAATTTAAGGATATTTCAATGTAAGAAGAAGTGAAGTGGGAAAATTAGGGGGTCTACCTGTTACAATTGATGAAATAGTTTTTTTTATTCAGTGTATTAATTTGTGTAATGTGGTAGAGATTCAACTTAAAGAGAGCAAATACACTTGGTGTAATGGAAGAATAGATAAAGATTGTATATTCAAAAGCTTGAGATGAACTTTGTGTAATGATAGGCTGCAAAATGTGTTCCAGATAATATAGGTGAAACATCTAGCTAGGAGTAGATCTAATCACTCTCCTTTATTAATTCAATTCAGAAGGGAAAGGGAGCATTTGGTAAAGTAATTCAGATTTCTGAATCTATATGTTAAGAAAGAATTATGCATAGATGTGATAAAGAAGAACTAGACATTAGAGTTAGAAGGAAATCCATTCATAGTGTTTTATCATAAACTAAAAAACACAAAATCAGCTCTAACAAGGTAGAGTAACGAGAAATTTGGTAATATATTCTAGGAAATTATAACATTGGAAAATATTATCAATGCAAGAGAGAAGCAATTTGAAGAGAATACAAGTGGAACAAATAGAGAAAATCTTTTTAAGGCTCATGCGGAGACAAATATATATCTTAAAACAGAAGAAGATTCCTGGAGGAAGAAAATATGGTATGAGTACTTTAAGGATAGGGAGAGGAATACCAAATTCTTCCATACTATAGTTAAAGGGAGAAGGAGTAGGCTCAGGATCAGTAGAATTCATAATAAAAAAGGTGAATGGATGGAAGAAATACAAAAAATAGCTGAGTCAGCTATCATATTTTTTTAGAAATTGTTTATAAAGAAGAAGGATATAGAGGATTTCTCTTTATTAGATGAACTACCTAGTCTAATAAATGATGAACAGAATAAGGAAATTATGAGAATTCCAATAGGAGATAAAGTAAAAAAAGCTGTAATGGGGCTAAATAGGAATAGTGTAGGGGGTACTGATGGAATGACAGGGGCTTTTTATAAAGATGCATGGGTGATCATCAAGCAAGACATTCAGAGAATGGTTACAACCTTCTTTTGTGGATTTCAACTTCCCAGGTTCATTACACATGCTAATTTTATATTATTACAAAAAACAAGTTAGTAATAAACACCTTCTCTTATATGAGGCCTATATTTCTTAGTACTTTTGTAAATAAAACATTTTGAAGAATTATTCATGAGATGATTAAGGGATTACTTCCTCAGTTGATATCACTAGAGAAGGCAAGCTTTGTACAAGGAAGGAGTATTGCCGAGAATGTATTGGTGGTGCAGGAAATTATCTCAAACATAAGAAAAAGAGGAAAACCTCCAAATATGGTTATAAAACTAGATATGATGAAAGCATATGAAAGTTGGAGTGGTTGTTTTTAACCAAGGTGTTGAGCGAATTGGGTTTTTTTGAAGTTCTTATTTACATGGTGTACAGACTACTAGAGAATAATTAGTATTTAAAACTTCTTATTGGTCAGCCTAAAGGTTTCTTCAAATCCTCAAGAGGTTTGAAGCAAGGGAATCCCTTATCTCCTACATTATTCATAATAACAGTAGAAGTATTATCAAGGACTCTAAAGAAGTTGATGTAGAAAAATAAGTTCAAATTGTTTGTTCTGCCAAGGCGAATCCTAAACTTAATCACCTAGCTTTTGTAAATGATATGATTATCTTATTTAAAGCTGAGGTGAAAACTTTGGAGATGGTCACTGGGACTCTGGACAGGTATGAAGAGGTGCTAGGACAAAAAATAAAAAAAAGTGCAATTTACTTGCACAAAGGTGTGTCAAATAGAGTTGGAGTTATGGAAGAAGTAGCTACTGGCATTTTGAGGAAAGATTTCCCCCTTACATACCTTGGATATACCATTTTTTATATGAGGAAGAAGGACTACTATCAACAACTGATGAATGAAATAACCAGTAAGGTACAAACATAGAAAGGAAAATTGTTATCATATAGAGGGTGACCTGTGCTATTAAGCATATCTTATAAAGCATACCTATTCACTATTTATCAGTGATGAACCCACCATTAAATGTATTGAATTCCATCCAAAGAGTTTTAGCATAATTTTTCTGGAGTAGTAAAATAGAGAAAAAGGGAAGACACTGGGTAAAATGGAAAACAATGTGTTTACCACTAGAGGAAGGAGGGTTGGGATTTAGAAGGATCACTAATATCTCTATTGCTTTATTTTTTAAACTATGTTCGACTTTCAAGACCACAAAGTCTATCTGGAGAGAGTATATGTACAATAAATACTACAGAAAGGAGCATCTAAAATTGGTCATGTGAAAAATAGATGCAGGTGGGTCATAAGTGTGGAAAAAATGCTAATTGCTAAAGAATTGGTGGAACATTTAATTGTATGGATGTTGAGAGAGGGAAACTCTAACATTTGGATAGATAATTGGACTGGTCAAGGTGATCTTTTCTCTTTGATGGATGAAAGTTTTGATGAGAATGGAGAGTATCACCAAGTAAGGGATATTGTAAAAGAATGCAGATGGGATGAACAGGTTATCAAAAATATGTTTACAGAAGAGATGGCTAAGCATATTCTAACTAGAGTAAAGCCCCCAACAAATACTGATAGTGATTGGACCATATAGAGTATTGAATCAAAGGGAATGTTTATAGTCAAGTCAGCTTAGTAGTACATCAGGAACAAGGATCAAGTAAATAACACATAAAAGTGTATTTGGATCAAGGGTTTACCCTTTAAAATTTGTTTTTCAATGTGGAGATTGTAGAAATGCATAATACGAGTGGATGATAATGTTAGAAGGTGGGGGATACAGGGTCCATCTAAATGCCATTGTTGTGATGAACCTACAGTGGAGACATTTGCTCATATCTTCAGAAGATCTTTTTATGCTAATAGGACCTGGTCCTACTTTTCATCTTTTGCAGGTATACCTATTCAATACTTGACACTAAGAGGTACAATACTTAGATGCTGGAATACTAGGAGTGAAGAAGCGAGAACAACCATATTTTCATGCTTTGCCCAGTATCATTCTTTAGGAGATATGGAGAAGAAGAAATAAGAAAAAAACATGACAACAAGGACATCACGGGACAGAGGTTCATCTACAATATAATAAGGAATCTAAGAATGCTATTGAGAGTCAGAAAACCAGCAGTTGACTTCCCTAATGAATTGTCAGAAATAATCAAGGAGTTCGATAAGATAAAAAGCAACATAAATGCTACTACAGTTATATGGGACGTACCAATAGAGGGATGGGTGAAGTACAACACAGATAGAGTTGTCAGAGGAGAAGAAAGAGAAACCTCATATGCATTTTGTTTGAGAGATGAGAATGGAGATGTACTATATGCTAGAAGAGAACCACAACAGTATGCAAATAGTTTGAAGACAGAGCCAAATCCTATTCTACATACAGCCAAGCATTGCAAACAAACACAGTACAACAAAGTGATTATTTAGATGAACTCACTCATTATGTAAAAGGTCCTAACAGGAGTATGGCAGTGCCCATGGAATATAGCAAGTATAGTCAAATAGATACAACAATGCATGCAAGACAAGCAAGTGAAATATCAGTATATTTATAGAGAGGGTAACCAGTTGGATGGTCATCTTGCAAACTTATCCATAGATACAACAGCATTCACTATTTCAAGTGTTTAGCAACTAGAGAAAAGAGGAAAAGCAATTCTAAATAGTAATAAATGGCAGAGTCCATACTTGAGAATTACAGTATCAAAAGGATAAAGGGAAGAGAGAGAATCAAGTTGAATTGTTTATATGAAATATATGTACATTCCACAGAAGCATCAGAAAGAGTGCATGTACTAACAATCCTAAGCTATTACAACCGACAAAAAGGACTCTCAGCATCATGGGAGGGTCTATTGGTCAATTGGAGATTGATAAATGGGATTGAGGTTGTTAACCGAATACTCGTAGGTCCAAGCACCCCATTGCCATTATCCCTATCATATCTAAGGACCACAAGAAAGAGAAATCAAAGACAACAATACTAGATCCACAAAAAAGCAAAGTGAGAAAGAGGAGGGACAACTCACTCGAATGTAACAGCCTAACACAGATGACTAGATCCCTCTTAGCTGAACAAAAATCTTATCATTGTCCCATCTACTGGAGAAATTAGCTACAACAGGTGAAGCATCAATATTTAAGTGAGCTAAAGAAGCTAATAGCTAAATAAAAAAAAGGAGGAATTACTTACTTTTGTTAATTGATTTTACAAGGAAACCCCGATAATGGAGAGAATATTGATCACCCAGAGCATCAATCGAAGGAAGCTACAGTGTGCCAATGGGAGATGGATTTTAGAAAGACGTGTGAAATAGAAGAGGATTAGGAAACTAAGATTGTTTTTAGAAACCCTATTGATTTACATGTTATTAAATTAGACCCGGGTTGGGCTGGGTCAGCAAAATAGTAGTAGGCTATTAAGTTTTATAATGGGTTGGTCAATTAGTATTTGTTCATTATTAATAAAATACCAAATTAAAACCAAAAACATATATCAAACTAAGATCAACGATCATTCAACAGCTTCGGGTAAGGAGCACTAGCCAAGGAGAAAGAACTGGAACTTCCCTACTTTTTTCTTGGCAACTTACCACCATCTCTACCACTTTGCTTGGAACAGCTAAATTTTTTTCCTTGCCTTTCACTAAACTCAACCTATTTTTTTCTCTTTCTCGACTGGTTGCATATACATAACCAACCTAGAGATATCCATGTCTCTGATCAACAAATCTGCCTTACTCTCAAGGATCACCTCACGAGGAAATCCTGAAGAAAACCTACGTATTTTAGCCCTCATGATAGAAACCATCTCTGGAGCATACCGAGATAATTCATGAAACTTCAAGGCATACTCCTTGACTGACATCTTTCCTTGCCTTAAATTAACAAACTACTTCTCTTTTTGTTCCCTCGTCTCTTGAGGAAAGAAGCGGTCCAAAAATACATTAGAGAAATCCTCCCACAAAGATGACTCATCAATATCACCCCTTGCCTGATCCCATTTATCATACTATTGGTTCACCATATCCTTCAGCTGATAGGCTGCAAAATCCACCCATTCCATATTAGTGGTATGCATAACTCTGAAAATATTTTCCATCTCATTTAGAAAACCTTGAGGATTCTCCTTCTCCTTAACATCGATAAAGATCAGAGGACTCAACCTCATAAACTATCCAACCCTTATGGCATCAAAAGATGGAGTAAGAAATAGACCATACTTAGCCTGAGAATCCACCAACTTAGCAATCATATCAATCGACTAGTAAAACTAAGAACTCATCAGGTCAGCCTGAGGAATTAGGGAAGGACTAGAGGGAACTGGTAGAACTCTAGGACTATCAAGAACCAGACCCTTAAACTGGGTATGGATCTCATAAGTAGAGCGTGCCCCATCAACATAATCCTAAATTAGTAAAGAGGAGTTGTTGTTAGATTTAGATCATTGAGGAGGCATGATCTAAAAAACAAGCAAACAAAAACTAGTAAAATCCAACACCTTAGACTCTATAGCTCGAAATAAGACAACAAGAAAGTGAAACATTCCTAAATACCTCAAACCCTCTCTCTTATAAGTGTGGGGCGCTATACATCCATAAAAGAGACTCTACTAGATAGATCTTTGTGGACACCCAACTGACCATGAACCTAGGATCTGATACCAACTTGACAAAACCCAAATAAGGTCCTTGTTGTAATAGGAACCTCGATCCCAACAAGGACTAAAAATTGCCCCATTAACCCACCCTAACCATCATATCAATCCACAACTGTCGAATAAACTCTAAACATATCCCAAAATAACAAAAACCAGATTAATAATTATAACTTAAGAAGTATCTGAACAATTCATTAATGCTAACAAACTAAACCAACATACCCAAGTCCACAGTCTTTTATAAAGCCTCTACAAATTCAAATTCAATAGTGTATCGGGACATGCCCCCGATAATATACAAGTTCAAGTCTAAAAATAGTCTATGAGATAAGGTATAAATACCATGAAATGTAAGTCTTCCAAAGTATAGAAGCTCACCACTTCAATGTCAATACTTGAACCACTCGACAAATTATTCACTATGCATGAACAGAAAAAGAAGATTTGGCCCCTGTATCGCATGGGGATACATCATTCGAAGACGGTTAGCTATTGGAGCACTAGAATGTCACTCAGGTGTAAAGATAAAATAGTACCATTATTCAGAACCTAGTCAAACCATCATATGCAACCACATTTATGTAGATATATAGATACATAAGTGTCAGGAAAGAGGACAAGGCCTTAGCATACATTTTGAAGCACCTAATCATAAAACATGAAGTGGAGGACTCTAATCTCCCACTCCTATAGGTTAGAAAGTTTGAACTTCCCAATTATATAAACCAAGAGGACTCTAACCTCAAGCCATCTTATTTAGCAAGTGGACTCTAACCACAAGCTATTTTATTAGACAAGTTGACTCTAACCACAAGAACTTTTATTATACAAGTGGACTCTAACCATAAACCATCTTATTAAGTAAGTGGACTCTAACCACAAGTCGTCATGTCCATTGCTAAATGACATTGGAAAGCTAAACCTTTGTCCATGAATTTACATCCACTCAGTTTAACATTTAAGGACTCTAAACCACTTAACCAGTTAAAACCATTAAGGCTAAAATTCCACACCATACATGACCACAAGGTCTTTATGAAACATTTATAAATCAATAAATTTAATAGGACAATGCCTTAGGTTAAATCACCAATCAATTCAAATTATGATCACCAAGAACTTTACCCAACCATTTATTCTATATTAGCATTCTTACACCATGTTTTAGTTCAAATGCAATTAGATTTCATGTTTAGGCACTCAAATAGTTCTTAACCAAGAAAGCCACCAAGGTTACCAATTAACATATTAAACCTCCAAGAAGGTCTTCACAATGTCATTTACCAATCCTTCTTACTCATTAAGTCATTGCATATTTCAAAACACTATCAATATGTGACTAATTATTTATCTTAGAAATTGTCATAAACACCTTGAAGCCATGCATTTACAATGACCAAAACCAAAGTAAAAACAATCAAGATTAGGGTTACTCATGACCATTTAGCAGACCATAATGAACAAGCACCCACATATGCAAACCATCACCAAAAACATGAATAAGCACAAGTTAAACCAAGAGTAAACATTATTCAACTATATGCAACAAAACCCTAAAATTTTCATTTTAAAAACACCATATAAGAATCATAATCACACTATAAAACACATGATAATTGAGAAATAATAATTAGTGGAGAGTCAGATGCCTTATACAAATATGATTCACGAAAAAAACTTAACCCTTTTAGTCTCTAGATGAACACCTCTTAAAACCTAGCCTCCACTCTTGTGGAAGAAGTTTACAGAGGATTTTGGAGTGTTTTTTATCTTATTAAGTGAAGAATTATAGGACAAATTGTAATGACCCTTCAGGTCATTGTCTGTATTCTTGCTTATTTCCACCGATAGAGCTTCTCTATAGTCGTCCAAGTCATTATTGACTTGAGGGGACTGATAGTTTTGTTACCTAATAGTTCATTTGATTTTTAGAACCACTTTCCCAATTTGAATTCTTAGTTGGTCCTAATTAACCACTAAGCAAAAACTTTAGTAATCAATCCTAAATGTGAAATCTGATCTTGCCAACGCGTTCGAAACATCAAAAACTATCTAATTACATATCTTATTTGTTATAAATGGCCTTTAGATGTATATTGAGGAATTGGCCAAAGCTCAAAACCAAGTTTTAATATTCATCCATGCCTTTTATAGACTGAGATGTCATGACCATGGAGGATAGGATACAACTGTAGTTCTACGATCGCGACTAGGCGGGTAGCGTCATCACGAGACCTAAAGGCTGGGCAAGCCTATTTAAATGCTATTTCCACTAAAAATTAGGCCATTTTATGCCTCCTTCTTAAGATAAAATTCTAATAGAGCATCAAATCTTTAAAGTGAGTCTAGTGGGTTAAATTGGAGCAGCTTGTGTAATTGAGTCTTGCTACAATCTAAGGTATAGTTTCTTTTAGTTTGGTATTGATTTCATGATTTCTTGACTCAAAACCCCTAAATCATTAAGGCTCAAGTATAGCCCCATATTTGATTGATTAACTCAAATGTCTTGAGGGTTATAACTCCCTAAAGATTGTTAAATAATGGATTGGTCTTGGAAACTCTGTTTCCAAAGGTGAAACCCACTTGGGGGTTTGGTGTCATTTTGAACCCATGGCACAATGGCGCAGTAATGGAATGGTTAATTTTGTTGTAATGCTTAGATTGTGCTTTGATAGCTTGTCTTGTTGAAGAGGAAGCTTCAGGAAGAGGAAAGAAACAACTTTTTAGTTCATGAGTTGCTTCAACTCAAGGTAGGTTAGGCTTTCTTGTAGAATAGATTGAGCTTAATTATAGAAACTTGTTAATATAATGTGAGATTGTGTAGGGTTTTAGATGATCATTGATTAAATAATGATACTTTTGGTTAGTTGATTATTATAGGCTATTAAACTTGCAAAGTGTGATGTTTGACCTCTAGCCTAGAACCTTAGACAGTCCTACTTGTAGCTTCATAACTAGTATGAGAATACGTTAACTGCTTTAATTGATGATGGTGATGTTTTTCACTAACCTTAAGGGTATGTTGACATATAAATTGCTTAGTTAGGAAATGACCTTGGTTAATGGGTTGACTTAGAAAGGATACTTGTAGAAATTTCCCCTATAGGCTTGGTAAGGATTGATAAGCCCTTATGGTGTGATTTAGATAACTTAGCCTAATTTCGGGTAAAAGTTAGTCTTTTAATAGTAAACCTTGGTTCTTGGGATTTAGCAGTGGGACTTGACCTGCCTTAAGCTTGAACTATGAAATCCCTTAGAGACCTAGATACTTCACAAATGTCTAAGTTACTTTGTTAAGATATTAAGGGTAAAACTCGGTTGTCAAATTATACATGTGGTCAATGGTTGGATAATGTATATACTTTATTGATTTCCTTCTGTTCATGATATTGATAGCCTTAGAAAAGTGATGGTAATGTGTGTATATGCATATATATATCATATGAATACACATGCTCACACTTCCACTCATTTTATGATGAGATAATTAATAATAAGGTAGAACAGTAGATGTTATCTTACATCATTATTACTCCACTATTACGAAATTATATGTCTTTCTTGATCTAAACAAATTGTTATTCATTTCTTTTATTTATTCACTAAATAAGAGACGTGACCCTTGCCGACTCTATTTGATAATGAGAGGTAAATTATGCCTAGTATTTGATTAAGGCTAATTGGAATGTGTAATGTTATGTGGAACCAATAACTCCCTTAGTAAATCTACTTGACTTGAACTGATGGATACTATTATGGAATTTTGCCTAGTAAAATTTCTTAGGAGATAACAAGGGGTTTCAACTAAATAACTATGACTTGAATACTAGAAGTCTAGTAAATTAGTTGGTGAACCTTACTTGCTTAAAATATGTAAACTAGTCCTTAAAGTTGTAATATGCTTGATAATAATATACTTAGCATAGCATGATGAATCATTAGGTAGACATCTAATATTTGATGTTGAGGTGGTTTAATTGGTGACTTATACCATGGAAATGATATTTAGAGAATGGCCTTAGGATAGATGAATAATAAATAGTATGGGTAACTTGTAGTCGTTCCTTTAATGATGACTAGTAACTATAAGACTTGTAGTCTAGTGGCTTATGGAAATGGAGGTTAACTTCTATAGACTAAAACATGGAGTTTATCAATGAACTAGCGATTTAGTAACTATATAACTATTTTTTAACAATATTGGTTTCTTTGTGATTAAATTACGGCATGGATATTGGATGTGATTCTCGGTAATAAGCCATAGTGGGGTACAGCTACCCATGGCTTCGGCAAGTGTAGAGTAGTTGTGCTTTAGTATATTAATGGTTGATCTTTTGGTGTACTCTCCAGCGGTATGAGATGTTATGATGACTTCTTTGTATTATATTCTTTTGGTGTACTATTCGATGGTATGGGACGCCGTGATGAGTTCTTGGTTATGTTCTTTAGCATATACTTTCTGGTGGTATGGGACCTCGTGGTAAGTCTTGTGTTTTATACTTCAGTGATGTTTATTTGTTGAATATGAAATGACATGATTAATATTGGGTATATGACTTTACATTTCTAAAATGATACTCATTTGATATAGAGATTAGGAAGTCTATTGATATAGTATATCATGTTATTGCCTTAGTAGTATAGATATTATTACAGTGATATTGGAAAAGATTCAGGTTTGATCCTATACCTAGACTTTAAGTTATTTTATTACTTTATATTATCTTTATATTACAATTTAGCTCAGTCGAATGATGATGCCTACTAAGTACCTATGTTTTGGTACTTATACTACTCTTGTGTACCTTTTTTTGTGTAGACCCAGGTTCTAGTTGCCATCGATGAGTTGGATTTATGTCATGTTAATCATTCAAAAATAGGAATAGCCCTGGGAGTTAGAGTTTCCCTCTTTCCCCTCTATCTATATTTGTCTTTTATTCTCAAGAAAAATTTATGATATTATTTAAGATAATATTGACTTTGAGTTGTAAATGCTATTGTTATCTCTAGACGATCTTGTACTAATACTATCAGTACTTGGGATTGGTATTTGAATATAGGTTATCTTTAGTTATTTAATGTTATTGTTTATATTATAGTCACATATAGGGTCCATCTCAGACGTTCCTACCAAGGTAACCTATTGCATTAGCTCCGAGTTATGGTATCGGCTTACTTACTAGTGGGATGTGGTAGGTGCCATCATGACTCAGAAATTAGGTCATGACAAATTGGTATTGAAGCCTAGGTTTCACTATTATTATTGGTACAAGAAAAAGTGTCTTATAGAGTCCTACAGATCAAATCGTTGACGTCCATTTTCTATCTTTAGGAGGATATGGAACATTCTTAGGAGTCTTTCATTTATTTCACTCATATTGTGCTAAGAGTCTAAGTTTATTTGTAGGATATTTTGTTGACTCTACTCTTTTGCAGATGCCCAACACACAATATCAGTGATAAGTGAGAAGGGTCTTGAGACCCAAACTCATGATGTGTCCTTAGTTAGGGATGAGGGTATACTTCCAGAGGTCCTAATTTCTGCACCCGAGCCAGAGACTACTCCACCTCAGCCAGCAGTGGGCCAGGGACCAACCCTGGATCCATAAGGATTCATCCTCTCTTCTTTACTTAGGGATTCTTTGGTTTAGTTGTTGGGTATTATTGAAAGTTCACAGTCTATTGGGGAAGGAGTGCAGCCTGCAACTGCAGCTCCTTGAGTTAAGGTTCTTTCTATTTCGACTGTTGTTCAGCCAGCTATGACCCAGCCTGCTATGCCTGCTGAAGAGTAGAAGACGCTGGGTAGGTTCTTGAGGTTTACTCTACCTCATTTTTCTAGTACTTCTAGAGAGCATACAATCTAGTTTCTGACTGCTTGTAAGGATAGGCTTTGTGGGTTAGGCCTTATGAAGAATCGTGGTATGGACTACACCTTATTTTAATTGGACTTGTCTTCTAGGCACTGATGGAAGGGTTTTATGAGTTCTAAACCAGTTGGATCTTCCCCTTTCTCTTAGGCTCAGTTCTCCGAGATGTTCTTGGAGAAGTTTATGCTATGTAGCCTTAAAGATTATTTAAGAGATCAATTTTTTAGATTGGAGTAGGGTTCTATGATAGTTTCTGAGTATAAGGCTCATTTCCAAGAGTTGTTTAGACATGTGACTTCTATCTTAGATTCTGAGTATAAGAGAGTTTACTGCTTTGTGAGAGGATTGAGACTTCCTATTTGGATGGCTACTTAGAATTTAGTTGCTGCTGGTAGGACCTTTACTGAGGTTATTGATCATAGTGATAAAGGACATATAGCATGAGGGCCATATAAGAGGCCCAAGTTTAAGGGTAGATTTGGTGGGAGTCGTAGTAGTTCTTGATTCAGAGGTAGTATTCCTTATGCTGGACATTCTCCGCGTCTATCTTTTCATCCTCCGAGTTAGATCAGTCGACTAGTTTAGGCAGCTCTTCAGGCCACTAATAGGGATTAGTTTATCTCTAGTGGGCACCCTAGTAAGGGCAGTGATCAGTCTATGAAAGGTTCATCTATGGACTATGATAGGCATGGTATCTACACTGGATCAGCCAGATTTATGAGTTCTATATCTTTTCGTAAGTCTTGCTTTACTTGTGGGCTTCTTAGTTATTTCTATAAAGAGTTTCCTTGTCGTGGGGAAATGGTTTTTTCATCCCAGGGAGCTACTACTATTAAGGCACTTTATCTTGTAGGTAGAGATGGTTCGCAAGGTCATAGAGGTAGTTACTAGGTTGCTTGAGGTGGTACTCAAGCAGGCAGGGTAGGTAGTCATTCAGGTGCCCAGCAAGGTAGCAGGCGTGGTCAGTTGTATGTAGTACCTTCTAGGCCTGAGGCTGAGACTTCGTATATTGTAGCCACATGTGTAGCTTTGATATACCGCAAGTTAGATCTTGTTTTATTTGACCATGGATCCACTTATTCTTATATATCTGCTTACTATGTACTATGGTTGGAGTTGTCTAGTGATTTATTATCTGTGCCATTGCATGTATCTACTACCATAGGTGATTCTTTAGTAGTGTATCGGGTTTTTATATCATGTTTTATGACAGTTAGTGATGTTGATACTTATGCTAATCATATTGTTCCAGATATATTGGATTTTTATGTGATTCTGGGCGTGGACTAGTTATCCAACTATCATGAAGTCATGGATTATTTTTCTAAGTTGTTTACCTTAGCCATTCCCAATGTACCCCTAGTTGTGTAGCAGAGAGCAATTATCCGTGAGCTAATGGGGATTATTTCTAATATTTGTGCCAGATTGCTTATATTGTGGGGTTGTGAGTCTTATCTTACCTATGTATATGATATTCGTATAGGGAGTCCGACAGTTGACTCTGTTCCTATTGTGTATCAGTTTCCTTATGTGTTTCCTGATGATCTGCCTGGTAACCCTCCTGACCATAAAAGTGAGTTTGCTTTTGACCTTGAGCCTAGCACCTAACCTATTTCTATGACACCTTATCATCTGGCTCCCACAAAGCTTAAGGTGTTGAACTCTCAGCTCTAGGATCTTCTTGGCAAGGGGTTTATTGATCGAATGTGTCCCTGTGGGGAGCCCCTATTTTTTTCGTAAAGAAGAATGTTGGTTCGATGTGGATGTGTATTGATTATAGAAATCTTAACAAGGTGATGGTAAAGAACCATTATCCTATTCCTTGTATTGATGACTTGCTTGATCAGCTTTAGGGTCCAGCTGTATTTTCTAAGATAGATTTGAGGTATGGTTATCATCAGCTGAGGATTTGGGCTGAGGATATCCCGAAGACAGCCTATAGGATCCATTATGGTCACTCTGAGTTTTTTATGATGTTTTTTAGGCTAACTAATGCCACATCCGCATTTATGGACTTGATGAACCATATGTTTAGACCTTATCTAGACTCTTTTGTTATTATGTTCATTGATGATATTTTTGTATATTCGAAGAGTAGTGCAACATTTGAGGATTGTGCTCCAGGTTTTGTGAGAGCATATGCTTTTTTTCATGTTCTCCAAGTGTGAGTTTTGGCTTAAGTTAGTGTTTTTTCTTAGGCATGTGGTATCTAAGATTGCTATTATGGTAGGTCTAGCAAAGATTTTGGCGATTCATGATTAGGCTAGGCCTATGTTTCTGACTGAGGTTCACAGTTTTATTGGGTTGGCTTGTTATTATACATACTTTTTTAAGAGTTTTGCTACCTTATCAGCCCCTATGACTAGATTAACTCTGAAGGAAATTCCCTTCCAATGATCTGAGGAGTGTGAGTTGAGCTTTGAAAAGCTCAAGAATTGTCTCACTTCAGCCCTGGTGTTAGCTCTTTTGGTTGATAAAGAGGGATTCACTGTGTTTTGTGATGCTTCTGTTATTGGTCTTGGTTTCGTGTTGATGCAGCAGGGTTGTGTCATTGCCTATGCTTCTTAACATCTTAAGGTGCATGAGCACAACTACCCCACTTATGAATTAGAGTTGGCGGCAGTAGTTTTTGTGCTCAAGTTTGGAGGCATTAATTGTATGGTGTACACTGTAAGATTTTTACCAATCATCGTAGTCTTCAGTATCTTATGACCCAGCAGAGCTTAATGCTCGCCAGCATAGGTGGGTGGAATTACTAATGGACTACGACTATCTTGTTTTATTTGGGTAAGACAAATATTATAGCGGATGCCCTGAGTCGGAAGGCAGTGCGTGTGGGTAGTTTGTCTTGTATTTTAGTTTCTCAGAGGCCCTTGGAATGGGACATCCAGTCCTTAGCCAATTTGATGGTTCACCTCAATATTTCAGATCCCGTAAGGATTCTTTCTTTTATTGAGGTGAGGTCCTCCCTATTCTAGTAGATTTGTGATCATCAGTTTGAGGATAGTAAGTTGTGTCTCCTTCGTAATTGAGTGGTGAGTGGTGAGTTAGGGAGACACACCATGTATTTTAAGGGTATCTTGAGATTTCAGGCTCATATTTGTGTACATCGACTTGATGACTTGATTTAGTTAATTTTGCATGAGGCTCGAGGTTCTACATATTCTATTCATCCCAGTACAACCAAGATGTATAGAGATTTAAGGAAGTTGTATTAGTAGGACACTATGAAAAGGGATGTAGAAGACTTTGTAGCTTATTCCCTATGTTATCTGTAGGTTAAGGTCGAACATCAGTGTCCAGGTTAATTGACTCAAAGATTGACCATTCCCAAGTGGAAATAGTAAAGAATCAATATGGACTTCATTAGTGGTTTGCCTCATACTTCCCGAGGTCATGATGGTATTTGGGTTATTGCGGATCATTTGACCAAGTTGGCATATTTCATTCCTATTCAGATAACCTTTAGTGCTGAGAGACTTGCCCAGATTTATGTTTGGGAGATAGTTTATTTGCAAGGGTCCCTGTGTCTATTACATTAAATCGTGGTTCTATGTTTACTTTGATGTTTTGGAGGGCATTTCAGGAAGAGTTGGGCACTCGAGTGGATTTGGGTATAACTTTTCATTCAAAGATGGATGGTTAGTCTGAGAAGACTATTCAGATACTTAGGGATATGCTCTGAGATTTTGTAATGGACTTTAGAGGTCAATGGGCCCAGCACATAGTATTGACAAAGTTCTCCTACAATAACAATTATTATTCGAGTATTGAGATGGCACCTTATGAGGCTTTCTATGGTAGGTGGTACCGTTCTTCTATAGGATGGTTTAAGACCTCTGAAGTTAGACCCTTTGGTACAAATTTGCTTTAAGACACTCATTAGATTAAATTAGGGTGATTCAGGATAGGCTGAGAGTGGCCCAAAGTAAGCAGAAGGTCTCTATACCAATCGTAGACTCTGTGCCTTCAGATTTAGAGTTAGTGATTATGTGTTCCTTCGTGTTTCACCTAGGAGAGGTGTTATGAGATTCAAAAGGAATGGTAATCTTAGCCCTCGCTATATTGGTCCTTTTAAAATTCTCTGAGTAGTTGGCAATGTGGCCTATGAGTTGGATTTACCTCCATACATTGCTGTTGTACATCTAGTTTTCCATGTCTTCATGTTGTAGAAATATATTCCTAATCCGTCTCATGTGTGTAGATGGTATTTGGTCCAGTTGGATGATCACTTGACTTTTGTGGAGGAGCTCGTGCTTGTTTTGGCTAGTGATGTGAGGCGACTACATACTATAGAGATTTCGGTTGTCAAGTTTCAGTGAAGGTATCACCCAATTGAAGAGGCTACTTGGGAGATCGAGAGTGAGATGTGGGCCCAGTATCCTCAGTTGTTTGAGACTTTAAGTAATTTCTTTTCTTTAACTTTTGGGGATAAAAGTTCCTTATTAGTGGATATTGTAATGACCCTTTAGGTCATTGTTCGTATTCTTGCTTATTTCCGCTAATAGAGCTATTCCATAGTTGTTCCAAGTCATTAGTGACTTGTAGGAATCGATAGTTTAGTTACCTGATGATTGGTTTAGTTTTAGAACACTTTCCCAATTTGAAGTCTTCATTAGTCCTAATTGACCACTAAGCAAAAACTTTAGTAATCGACCCTAAATGTGAAATCCGATCTCGCCAACACATCCAGAATGTGGAAAACTATGTGATTACATATCGGTCTACTCATTTGCCTTCAATCCTGCCTTTTGAGGAAGAGGCCGCTAAGGAACCCATGGTACAATAGTGCCATATTGGGTAAGGTTATTCTTATTGTAATTCTTAGATTGTGTTGTGATAGCTTGGCTTGTGGAATAGAAATCTTAAAAATAAGGAAAGAAAAAACTCATTGGTTTGTGAGTTTCGTGGACTTTAGGTAGCTTAGGTTTACTTGTAGACTTGATTGAGATTGATTATAGTTGAATTGTTGATATCTTGCAAGATTGGGTGGGGTTTTAGACGATAATTGATTAAATGATGAGACTTGTGGTTAGTTGTTTATTATAGGCTATTAAACTTGGAAAGTGTGATGATTAACCTCTAGCTTAGAACCTTGGATAGTCCTACTTGTAATCTCATGACTAGTATGAGAATACGTTAGTTTCTCTAATAGATGATGATGACGTTGTTCACTAACCTTAAGGGTATGTTGACATATAAATTGCTTGATAGGAAATTACCTCGGTGATTGGGTTAATTTAGAAAGTATAGTTGAAGAAGATTTCCCCTATAGGCTTAGTAAGGATTGATAAGCCCTTATGGTGTGTTTTAGATAACTTAGCCTAATTTTGGGTAGAAGTTAGTCTTGTAATAGTAAATGTTGGAATTCTTGGGATTTAGGAGTGGGACTTGACCCGCCTTAAGCTTGAACTGTGGAATCCCTCAAAGACCTAGATACTTCATAAATGTCTAAGTTACTTTGTTAAGATATTGATGGTTAAACTCGGTTTTCGAATTATATATGTGGTCAATGGTTGGATAATGATATACTTGATTGATTACCTTCTGGTCATGATATAGATTGGAAGAGTGGTGGTTATGTTTATATATATATATATATATATATATATATATATATATCATATGAATACTCATGCTCATGCTTACACTTATTTTATGTTGAGATTATTAATAGCAAGGTAGAATGGTAAATATTATCTTGCATCCTTATTAATCCACTATTATGAAATTATATGTGTTCATGGACGTGTCTGTGAATGTGAGTATATGTTGTTGCCTTGCGAAATATTAATGTAATGATGATACCCAGTGAATTCGAAGGATATGTTGATGTTATGATGATACCCGGTGAATTTGAAGGATATGTTGAAGTTGTGATGATACCCGATGAATTCATAGGATATGTTGATGTTATAATGATAGTCGGTGAACCGAGAGGATATGTTGATGTTATGATAATGCCCGGTGGATCCGGAAGAGGTAAAGAGTTTATGATGCCGTGTGGGGAAAATTTACATAAATGTATGAATATTTGTGAGGTTAGGCCGTGTGGGGACAAACCACTTGTGTGATTGGGACATGATGACTTCCTTGATGTAAATTAATTGTTATTCATTCCTTTCATTTATTCACTAAATAAGAGACGTGATCCTTGTTGACTCTATTATATAATGGGAGGTAAATTGTGCCTAGTATTGGGTTAAGGATAATTGGCATTTGTATTCTTATATGGAACCAATGGCTCACCTAGTAAATCTACTTGACTTGAACTAATGGTTACTATTATGGAATTTCACCTAGTAAAGTGGCTTAGGTAATAACGAGTGGTTTCTACTAAACGTCTATGAGTTCAATACTATAAGTCTAGTAAACTAGTTAGTGAACCTTACTTGCTTAAAATATGGAAAGTATTCCTTAAAGTTGTATTATGCTTAATGATAATAGACTTAGCATGATAAATCATTAAGTCGTCTTCTATTATGTGATGTTGAGGTGGTTTATTTAGTGACTTATACCTTGGAAATGCTATTTAGAAAATGGCCTTGGGATAGATGAATAATGAATAGTATGGGTAACTTATAGTCGTTCCTTAATTGATGACTAGTAACTATAAGACTTTTAGTCTAATGTCTTATGGAAATGGAGGTTAACTTCTATAGACTAAAACATGGAGTTTATCAATGAACTAGAGATTTAATAACTATATAACTATGCTACAACAATATTGTTTTTGTTGTTATTAAATTATGGTTTGGATATTAGATGTGGCTCTCGATAACAAGCCATGGCAGAGTTCTGCTACCCGCGGCTCTGGCAAGTGTGGAGTAGTTTTGCTTTATTGTATTAATGGTTGATATTTTTGGTGTACCCTCTAGTGGTATGGGATGTCATGATAAGTTTTTTGTACTGTATTCTTTTTGTGTACTCTCTGGTGGTATGGGATGCCATGACTAGTTCTTGGTTGTGTTCTTTTGCGTGTACTTCCCGGCGGTATGGGATGTCATGGTAATTCTTGTGTTTTATACTTTAGTGATGTGTATGTTTTTAATATGAAATGGCATAATTGATATTGGGTATGTAATTTTACGCTTCTAAAATGTTGCTTATTTGATATGACAATTATGAAGTCTATTGATATAGTATATCGTGTTATTGCCTTAGTAGTATAGATATTGTTACAGTGATGTTGGAGAAGATTCATGTTCGATCCTACACCTTGACTTTAAGTTATTGTCTTACTTTATATCATCTTTATATTACAATTTAGTTGAGTCGGCCGAAGATGTCTCCAGAGTACCCGTGTTTTAGTACTCATATTACACTTTTTCACCTTTTTGGTGCAGACCCAGGTTCTAGTTGTTGTTGTTGAGTTGGATTCATACCGCGTAGATCATTCGAAGACAAGGTGAGCTCTTAGAGTTAGAGTTTCTCTCTTTCCCCTCTATCTTTATTTGTGTTTTGTTATCGAGACAAATGTATGAGATTATTGAAGACATCTTTTCTTTGAGTTGTAAATTCTATTGTTAAGTCTACACGCTCTTACTAATACTATCAGGTCTTGGGATTGGTATTTGAACATCGGTTGTCTTTAGTTGTGGAATGTTATTTTTTTTATTGTGTTCACATATAGGTTCCATGTTGGATGTTCCTAACAAGGCAACCTATTGCATTAGCTTCGAGTTACAGTATTGGATTACCTACCAGTGGGATGTGGTAGGTGCCATCATGACTCGGAAATCGGTTTCTGACACAAATAATGTTATAAGTCATGGTTCTCAAGGGTTTTGGGGTGGGAAATGTCTTGAATTCCCTAAGCTTAAATGCTGAAATCTTACTGTAAGACTCTGCAAAATCCTAGCTTACTCAGCCCTTTAGAGCATGAAAGGAAGTCCTAGACTTAGAAATTTCAGCTAAGTGTTTATACTTAGAATTATTTTAGCCTTCATAATTTGGCGATCTTATTTTATGACCCTAATGACCTTAAAATATCGATCCTTGGATTGAGTCATGATCAGTTGTATCAATCAGTCACTTCGGGTGAGTTTCAAATTTTTTCGAATCTCCTTTGAAGCTTGTTTGGGTGACCAAAATAGTAGGTCAATGCAATCTCAATGCGTCACGTCGATGGATAATTTTTCCCCGCATTCAGTGAAAATTCCAGTGAGCCAATGCGAATTCGATGCGGCCGTCGTTATAGCGTTGAACCCATCGATGCGGTGCATTGGTCTACGCACCGCTGAGCATATTTTCAGTCATTAAAACTCTGCGTAAAAAGGGGTATTTTGGTTATTTCCCCATCCTTAATCAGCCCTAAAAACACAAGATTAACCTACTCTAAATGCTAAATCACTCATTCCCTCTCAAATTTTCTCCAGAACAAACCCTAGTGCTTCCAAATTCAAATTCAACCTTCAAGAACACACCATCAATCTTTAAGAATTTGATTTTCAAGGTATGTTAGGTGTTCCTCCTTGAATTTCCTTTCACCCATGGTGTCCAAGAAACCTTAAACATAAAAGTTTATTGATTTATCATTTCCATGCATGAAATTGATTATAATCATGTTCATGCTGTTAATTGGGTTTCAATCAACAATTAAAATGCAAGTTTCATGAAATTAAATAGCATGTGTGATTAATATGTGATTATCATGATAAACCCTTGAATTTTCAATAGATTGTTGCATCCATGATATTTATGTGTTGACTATTAATATGTGAAATACTCATGCTCCCTAAGTGTTTGATAAAATGTCTATGTGTATTGGATAGTGAAACCATGACATGTCATTATGTGATCCCACTCATGCAAAAGTTCATGTATATCCAGTGTTTGACAAAATGTCCAAATGAGTCCAGTGTCAACAAGCAAGTATTGTTATGCTTTTAGTATCATGCTATGTTTTATTTTCAATGCCATCGAGTCCTGGGGATATTCAATACCCAAAAATCTAGTTGTTTACATAGAGCTACAGTAGTTACAAAATAGTCTCAGTGATGTCACGTACAGTAGTACTCAATCAGTTATAGAACTCAGTGTATTCAACAACATAATAAAACTCAGTGAACTGAGTCCAGTTCAGTTGGACAGCACAATCAGTAACAGTTAAGTCAAGCCTAGTACAGTCTAGTGATCAGTTCAGTGTCTATTTAGTTGGGAGTAGGATTCAGCACCGAGTGAACCCAAGGATGGTGGATCACCTGCCAGTAGAAGGTGTGATCCTTAAAAGCAGTCCTTGTGTTTCAGAACTATGTAGATAGCGTAGGTTGAGATATCAACCTTTCAATTGAGGGTTGATAAGGTGTTTCTACCTGCCAGTTGAGGGTACCACCATTCTCATTTAGGGCACCTGCTAAATGAGGGTTTCTCTTCAGTTGTCTTTACCTGTGGCTAGATACTGACACCCTTCCAACTGGGGTTACAGGTTGGACCCCAGTTATCTCATTTGGGGCATGTTGGTTAAATGATTACCTCCCATAGTTTTAGTTTTAGTCTCAGTATAGAACTCAGTTCAATTCTACAGAATCGTACTGTTATACATAGTCTCTCAGTATCACTAATTTAGTTATCAATAATCTTAGATATCAGTTACTTAGTATCAGAAATCAATACTCAGCTTCAGTAAAAGCTCCGATACAATATAGATGTATATGCATAGTATTGTATACTCAATATTTTACAGTAGTCTCAATTATCCATGTATTCTTATTCAGTTACTCTATATCATTTAGTTAGTTAGTGTTCATGCATATGAACCCCTGCATTCAGCCTTACCTCATTTAGTATACTAGTACATTCCATGTACTGACGCATACTTTCTCTTTGGACTATGATGTCTCATATCATAGGTTGGGACACTCAGGTTCCTGACCGCACTTAGATAGACTCATATAGCAGTAGCAGATTCAGTAGTGAGTCCTCATCTATCAAAGATATCTTTTTATTTCAGTATTTTAGTAGCTTTAGTATTTCAGTAGTCTGAGTTAGTTGGGGGCTTGTCCCATCAACTCCGCATTCAGACAGTTTAGTTTAAAGGCTTTTTCAGACTAGACTAGTTCAGATAGTACTCAGTTTTCAGATAGTGTTATAGTTGTTATTCTTTATTAGTATTCAAATAATGAATCTTATGGAATTTTAGTCTATTTTCCTCATTATTTTTTTATTATTATTCAGTGCTCATAGCAGGTACCAATCGCAGGTTAGCTTGTGGTCCTACGTGGTTAAAAGCACTATGTGGTATCTGGGGTACAGACTTGGGGTCTTACAAACTTTGTATCAAATCCTAAGGTTCAACAGAGTCCTAGGGAGTATGAATGCCGCATCTAGTAGAGTCTTGCGCATGGGTGTATAGCGCGCCACACTTATGGACAAGCGTCTATGATGCGTTTTAGGAAAGGTTTCCCTTTTTTTAATATTCATGTCGTCAGAGTGAACATGATCTCAAGATAAACTCTCAGTCTAATTCTTTTCTTCCATTCTTTTAAATAACATGCCTTCCAAAAAGAACAATGGAAGAAGAACAGGAAATCAGTCAACACCTTAGCCCGTTCAGGCAGATCCCCTGGACAAACATGTCTCCCATGTAGAATTTAGAGCTGCATTCACCACTCTAGCTCATTTGGTAGTAGCTCAGAATGAATGGCCAGCTGCTGTTTAGGCCAACCCAATGGCCAATACTCCTATAGCCAGGATTCGGGACTTCACTCGAATGAATCCTCCCCTATTTTTAGGATCTAAGTCTGAAGAGAATCCACAGGAGTTCCTCGATTAGGTTCAAAAAGTCACAGATATTATGGAAGTGACTTCTAGTGAGAGCTCTAAGTTAACTGCCTATCAGGTACAAGATATAGCTCATACGTGGTTTAAGCAGTGGAAGGTAGACAGTGGCAGAGATGCACAACCCATTGAGTGGGAAGAGCTGAGAAAAGCTAAGATATTAGAGTTCATCAATCTTAGGCAAGGTAACATGAGTGTGAAAGAGTATTCCGTCAAGTTTACTCAGTTATCTAGGTATGCTCCCCATGTAGTAGCAGACAGTAGGTCCATAATGAGCAAGTTTATGTCTGGGGTGTTAGAGAGTGTGGTCAAGGAGTGCAGGACTGGAATGTTAATTAAAGAGATGGCTATATCCAGTCTCATGGTTCATGATCAGTAGATAGAGGAGGCTAATATTAAGGAGAAAGAGAGAGAAAACAAGAGAGCTAGAATAGGTAGCTTTAATTTCACTCAACCTAAGTTAGAGGGCGGTAATCATTCCTAATTTTGTGCAAAATCTTTGGTTCCAGCTCTGTCCTTAGCTAGCACTCCAGTCCCTAAGTTCAAAAGTGATAACAAAGATATGGCGCCAGCCTCCAAATCTCAAGGTAGTGTCAGCAATGCTCGAACAAATCCCCTTTGTTAGAAATATGGCAAAAACCATCAGGGTGTCTGTAGGGCTGGTAGTGATATTTGTTTTGGGAGTGGGAAGCCAAGCCATAGGATTAAAGATTGTCCTCAGTCGAGCTCTCAGGTTTAGTACAGTAGTTCTTCAGCTCAGACCGATCGCCCGAATCAGCAGGGTGTCGCTTCCAGTGCCAACAGTGTGCAACACACAAACAGGCTCTATGCACTTCAGTCTTGACAAGATTAGGAAAATTCTGCTGATGTTGTCACTGGTACATTACAGATCTTCCATTTACATGTTTCTGCATTATTAGATCCAGGATTTTCTTTGTCTTTTGTAACCTCTTACATAGCAACGCCCATGATCTTAAGTTACCAGCTAAAGTGTTTGCCTTAAAGATTTGGAGGAATTATTTGTATGGGGTGCATGTTGATGTGTTCACAGATCATAAAAGCTTACTCTATGTATTTTCTTAGAAAGATTTGAATTTACATCAGAGAAGGTGGTTAGAATTGCTAAAAGATTATATATAAGTTTTTTGTACCATATGGGCAAGGACAATAAAGTGGAAGATGGTCTCAGTAGGTTGTCTATGGGTAGTGATTCTCAAATTAAGAATGGTATGAAAAAGTTTGTCCAGGAAGCTCATCAGCTTGCCCGACTAGGTATCCGCTTAGTCGATTCAGCAGAGGGTAGTGTGTGGATGCAGAATAGTTAAGAATTATCTCTAATTTTTGAGGTGAAGGAAAAGCAAGATAGAGATCCTAGTCTAGTTAATTTAAAGTATTTAATTAGAGATCAGAAAGAAGAGGTTTTCTCCCAAGGGAGAGATGGTTTGTTGTGTTGCTAGGGTTCGCTATATGTACAAGGTGTAGATGACTTGAGGCAATGAATTCTTGCATAAGCAAATGGTGTGAGTTACGCTATTCATCCAAGGTCCACTAAGATGTACCGCGATTCGCGGGAAATCTATTGGTAGAGTGGGAAGAAGAGGGATATCACAGAGTTTGTAGCTAGGTGCTCTATGTGTCAATAGGTTAAGATTGACCACCAAAAGCCTAGTGGGTCCATGCGGGAGTTCAGTATTCCCAGATGGAAGTGGGAAGAAGTGAACATAGACTTTGTGATGGGTTTTCCTCGTACTCGTCATCAACATGATTCGATTTGGGTTATTGTGGATAGAATGACCAAATCAGCTCATTTCATACCAGTTCACACCTGGTATGAAGATGGCTCTATTTAAGGCTCTCTATGGGAGGAGATGTAGATCTCCAATTGGTTGGTTTGAAGTTGGTGATTTTATGTACTTAAAAATTTCACCCATAAAGGGAGTAAAGAGGTTTAGCGAGAAGGGGAAGCTCAGTCTCCGATATGTCGGTCCTTATAGAACTCTCAATTGTTTTGGAAAGGCAGCTTATGAGCTTGAGTTGCCTTCAGATCTAGCTTCACTACACCCAGTATTCTACGTCTCCTTGCTACATAAATGCATTGGTGACCCATAAGTCATAGTTCCCTTAGAGGGCATAAATATTCAGAATAATCTCTCTTTTAAAGAGGTTTCAATCCAAATCATTGATTGTTAGATTTGCAGACTGAGGAACAAAGAAGTTTCCATGGTCAAAATTCTTTGGGAAAATCTATTTATTGAGGGAGCTACTTGGGAAGTAGAAGCAGATATGCAGACCAAGTATCCTCACCTCTTCTCCGAGAACTTAAACACAACTTGAGGTAACAGCCTTCCTTTGATTTACTCAGTTCCATGTTCAATTATAGTTATAAACTTGGTTTTCATTACCACTGCATATCATCTTCATGATATTCATGCATTCACAAATAAGTCCAACTATGTACTCATGCATCAGATATGCATGATCAGTAAGAAAACTCAACTTATTAGTAGTTTCAGTCATGTAATCATGCTTCAGTAGTGAATGTTCAGTTTGTAGACTTAGCCTAGTAGTATCCTCGGTTTAGTCAATCTCATTCGAGGATGAATATTCCCAGGGGGAAAATATTGTAAGACCCTAAAAAATCCTAGCTTAACTCAACCCTTTAAGTATGAAAGTAAGTCCCAGACTTTGAAATTTTAACTAAGTGTTTACACTTAGAATTATTTTAGCCTTCATAATTTGGTGACCTTATTTTATGACCCTTATGACCTTTAAATATTAATCCTTAGATTGAGTTATGATCAGATGTGTCAATAGGTCACTTTGGGTGAGTTAAGGATTTTTCAGACCTCATTTGAAGCATGTTTGGGTGACGAAAATAGTGGGTCAATGTGATCTCGATGCATTATGTCGCCCGTCACGTTGAAGAATATTTTCCCCAGCATTCAGTGCAAATTCTAGTGAGTCAATTCAAACTCAACACAATATGTCGTTTATCGTGGTGACCCCATCGAGCTATTTAGGAAGATCCCCTAAATGAGAATGTCTCTCACGTCGAGCTCATAGTTGTTTTTACTACCTTATCCTATTCAGTAGCCGCTCAGAATAACTAGTGAATTATTTCCCCATCCAAGGGTGGAAACTGAGGTCAGAGGGTGGAAACTGTTCTTAGTTTCATCAGAAGTTCTTAGCCCCAACTCTATTTTCAGCTAGTGCACCATTGCTAAAGATCAGGAATGACAGTTGGGATAGATCTACAGGCTCTAAGTCCCAAGGTAGTATGACCAGTGGTCTTATTAATCTGATTTGTGGAAAGTGCGGTGGGAATCCTCAGGACATGTGTAAGGTTGTTAGTGATGTATATTTTGGATATGGTAAGATAAGCCACAGGATCCAAAATTATACGATGGTGGCGCAGATGGCAGAAATGATCGCCAACATGACCATAATACTTCTTTAGCAGCACCAGCTAGGTATAGGTCTCCTTCTAGATACCTATCCTACGTCTATTCCACCTTAAAGAATGGCTCTATCTTAGCTTAAGGAGTTGAAATAAAAATTGAAATATCTGTTAGACAAGGGTTTCATCACACTGAGTGTTTCGCTATAGGGAGAACCACTCCTTTTTGTGCGAAAGAAAAAAGGTTCTCTCAGAATGTGCATCAATTATCATCAGTTGAACAAAGTCACCATCAAGAATAAATATCCACTTTGCAAGATTGATGACTTATTCGACCAACTTCAGGGTGCTAGTTATTTCACTAGGATAGACCTCAGATCCAGCTATCATCAGCTTAGAGTCAGAGAATGTGATATTCTAAAGACAACCTTCAAAACTCGGTATGGTCACTTTGAATTTCTAGTTATGTTTTTTGGACTAACGAATGCCCCTGCAGCTTTCATGGACTTGATGAACAGAGTGTTCAAGTTGTACTTGGACATGTTCATCATAGTCTTCATTGGCGATATCCTTGTATATTTTTGTAGTGAAAATGATCATGCAAACCATTCGAGAATTATGTTGCAGACCCTTAGAACTTATTAGTTATTCTCCAAGTTTAGTAAGTGTGGGTTTTGGCTAAGATTAGTAGCTTTCCTTACCCATATTATTTTTGGTGATGGCATTTGTGTTGACCCTCAAAAGACCAAAGTAGTCAAAAACTGGCCTAGACCCATCTCTTCATAATATATTAGGAGTTTCTTTGGTTTGGCTAGCTATTACAGATGGTTTGTTAAAGGGTTCTCTTCTATTGCATCCCCATATCTCAATTGACTTAGAAAAAAGTCAAATTTCAATTGTCAAATTTATATGAGAAGAGTTTCAAGGAGTTGAAGACTTGACTCACTTCATCCCCAGTATTCACTTTGCTAGATGGCTAAGATGGGTTTTTACGTCAATATAATGCTTCTAGAGTTGGTCTTGGTTGTGTATTGATGTAGAGAGGTAAGATCATAGCCTATGCCTCTAGATAGCTTAAACACCATGAAAAGAATTATCCTACCCATGATCTTGAGTTGGGAGTTGTTGTTTTTGCCTTGAAAATTTGGAGGCATTATCTTTATGGGGTTCATGTTGAAGAGTTCATAGCTCAAAAAAGTTTACAGTATATGTTCTTGCAGAAATATTTGAATCATCACAAAGAAGGTGGCTTGAGTTGTTGAATGATTATGATATGAGTATGTGGTATTATCCGGGCAAGGTCAATGTAGATGCAGATACCCTTAGTAGATTATCTATGGGTAGTGTAGCTCATGTTGAGGAAGATAAGAAAAAGTTAGTCCAGGAGGTTCATCAGCTTGCTAGATTACGTGTTCAATTAGTTGACTCAGCTGAAGGCAGTGTATAGGTTCAGAATGGTTTAGAATCTTCATTGGTTACCGAAATGAAGGAAAAGCAAGGAGGGATCCCATTCTATTTAAGCTAAAAGAATCAGTTAGAGATCAAAAAGTAGAGGTTTTCTCCAAATGGGGAGATGGTGCATTGCATTGCCAAGGCAGGTTATGTATTTTAGGTGTTGATGGGTTAAGGCAGTGGATCTTATCAGAATCACATAGTGCACTTAACTTTATACACCCAGAAGCCACTAAGATGTATCGTAATTTGCAGGATGTCTATTGGTAGAGTGGTATAAAGAGAGATATTATAGATTTTATAGCTAAGTATTCTAATTGTCAGCTGGTAAAGATTGAACACCAGATGCCTAGTGGTGCATTGCAAGAGTTCATCATTCCCACTTGGAAATAGGCGGTGGTGGAGATGGATTTTTGTGATGGGTTTGCCTTATACGCATCATTAGTATGATTTGATTTGGGTTATTCTTGACAGAACGACCAAATCAGCTCATTTCTTAATAGTTCATACTTTGTACTCAGCTGAGGATTATGCCAGACTTTATATTAGGGAGTTGTTTAAGTTTCATGGGATTTCGTTGTCCATCATATCAGATAGGGGTACCCAGTTTGCCTCTCAATTTTAGAAAGCTTTTCAAAAGGGTTTTGGTACCTAAGTTCATCTTAGTACAACATTTCATCCTCAGATAGATGGTCAGGCAGAGAGGACCACTCAAACCTTAGAGGACATGTTAAGAGCATGTGTTATTGATTTTAAAGGTAGTTGCGATGACCACTTACCTTTGATTGAGTTCGCTTACAATAATAATTATCACTCTTGTATTAGAATGGCTCACTTTAAGGCTTTCTATGAAAGGAGATATCGGTCTCTTATTGGTTAGTTTGAGGCAGGTGAAGCTACTTTGATAGGGCTAGATTCAGTGTTTAAGGTGATATAGAAAGTTTAGTTGATTAAAGAGAGGCTGAAGATAGCCCAAAGTCATAAGAAATCTTATGCAGAAATGAGGAGAAGAGACCATGAGTTTGATGTTTGGTGATTTAGTCTATTTGAAAATCTCAGCCATGAAAAGAGTGAAGATATTTGGAAAGAAAGGAAAGATCATTCCTTAATATGTTGGCCCTTATAGAATCTTCAACCGTTATGGGAAGGTAGATTATGATCTATATTTGACTACAGATTAGGCATCCGTTCATCTAGTATTCCCCATTTCCCTATTGAATAAGTGTATTGGTAATTCAGTTGTTATGGTTACATTAGAAAGTATGGATATTTAGGATAACCTTTCTTTCAAAGAAATCCCAGTTGAGATCCTAGATCGTTAGGTTCGTAGGCTAAGGAATAAAGAAGTTCCCTTGGTTAAAGTTCTATGGGGGAATCAGTCTGTTGAGGGAACTACTTAGGAAGAAGAGGTAGATATATGTACCAAGTATCCTCATCTTTTCTCTGCAAACTCATACTCAGCATGAGATAATAATTTTCCTTAAATTTACTTTTTACCTTTCTCAGTTCTAGCTATATAACTATTCTCTTGTTATTTCATGCATTTACGACATTAGTTCAGTTCATGTATCATGTTTCAGACTCAGTTACGTAATCATGTTTCCTGTTATGCATGTTTAGTATGTGATCTAAGTTACTAAATTTAGTACTCTCACTCTAACTAGTCTCATTCGAGGACAGTTGTTCCTAAGATGGAGATATTGTAATACCCCATATTATTCTTAGCTTAGTTCAGCTTCTAGTTGCATGCATAAGGGGCTTAAGGCATGCAATTTTCACTAAGTGTTGGGGACTTAGTCATTTTTAAGGATTTTAAACTTGGATGATTTTTAACTTGGTCTTTTTAACCCCGAGATGTTGGTTTTTGAGTTAATTCATGTTCAGGGATGTAAAAAGCATATCTCATAGAAGTTTTAGATTTTTCAGATGGGGTTTGGGTTATGTATGGATCATTAACCAGAGGATTATCGCGATAAGCCCACGACACGATGTTATTCTGATCTTCATGAAGACCGCGATGCAGTGAGGGAAATGAACTACTGTTATAAAATCACATCGCGATAAGCTTAATTCATCTAGTTTTGAATTTAAATACTTGAGGGGCAATTGGGTCTTTCTCTCTCAACCTAATCATTCATAACTCAACTTGGGCATCAGTTAGGGAATAACTTTGCCCTTCTTCTCTAATTATCCTCCCAAGAAAACCATTCCTTTTCCCCAAGAACAAAAATTAAATTCCTTTCTCCCCAAGAAAACAAGAATTCAAGTTCCCCAAGTTCAAGAACCTTCAAAGAAGTATCAGGAATAGCATTTTTCCTTTCAAGTAAAAAACTTAAGGTATATGTGATGTCCATCCATGGGCCCCTTTCACCCATGGAGTCCAAGAATCCTTTTTATTTTAAATCATGAGGTTTTACATGTTCAAGTTGAATTATCCCCATGAAGCTCATGTTGATTTCAATTACAAGTTATGTTTGCAAGTATTTTCAACTGGAATGAGCCATTACATATTTTGAATGTTGAAATCTTCACGTTAAATCCCTAATTCATGATTTTTGTCTTGTAATCATGTTTTCCTCGCATGGTTTACCCATTCCCATGCTAAAGTTCAGAAGAAATGCCTAAGTTTTGGGTTTTGAACAACGATCTCCTACTATAGTTTTAGAGATTTTACATGGTATTATTATCTCCATTCAGTGCTGGTGGGTTATGAACACCCGATACCTACGTGTTTCACATGTTTTCAGAATTCCAAGTAATGATTTCAGTTACACCATGAGTGTTACTAGTTATTCAGTTATTATGATCATGATGAGCACAATTAATTACGTAAAAATTATTCAGTTAAGCTTCGTTCAGTTCAGTTCTAGTGTTAGTTTAGTTAGGAGTAGGATTTAGCACCAAGCGAATGCAGGCGTGGCAGTTTCCCCGTCAATTAGGCAAAGTCGTTAGTAACAGTCCCTGCATTCCAGAACTAGGTAGCCAGTGTGGGATATAAGGAGTCACCTGACAGTTTAAGCTTGACTTTCTCTCAGGGATCACCCATAAGTTTAGGCTTGACACTCTGGTCCTTTCGGACTCCAGATTAGTGGATCTACATAGCCAGTGTTAGTACCCGTGGCATGGTACTGATACCTTTCCAACTGAGGTTATAGGTTGGACCTCAATTAGCTTAGATTGGGGCATGTTGGTTAGATGATACCTCCCACAATCTTAGTACAGTATTTAGTATATTTTCAGTTCAGGTTTGCTAGACTAATGTACAGACTTTCAAATATTTAGTTTTACAGATTTCAGTCTTTTAAATAATTGATTTATCTCAGTAACATAACAGATATACACTTAGTCTTGCATTCTAAGATTTTACATATTAATGCATGCATTTCAGCCTGTCTGCATCTCATATATAGTAAATTCATAGTACTGACCGCATACTCTTCTTTACACTATGATGTCTTATATCATAGGTTCGGACATTTAATTTCTCAACCACAATTAGACAACTTAGTGTAATGCAGCAGCAGTAGTGGTGAGTACTCGTCTATCGAGAACATGTTATGATTATTTGGTTATCTCAGTATTTCTTATTTTCAGTTACCCGAAGTTTGTTGGGGGCCTTTCCCATAAACTCCTGAGTCCGTTTACAGGCTTTGAGATAGTCAGTTATATAGTTAGTCATCTTTATCAGTCTTATCAAATTTTTCAAACTTGTGATTCATTTGTATTTCTAGTATTCAGAATTTATGGCTTTATCAGTTGTTTTTCGTACATGTCCTTTATTATTATTTTATTCAGTGTTCTCAGCATGTTCCAGCACATAGTTTAGATTGTGGTCACTTATGGTCGTAAGCACTGTTGGTACTACTATGGGGTAGCCTCGGGTCGTGATAAGATTAGATGAGATTTAGTAAAATAATTTTGAACCCCACTTTGAGGCGATCAGTACTTAATTTGTATAACAAAATAAGTTCCTACAATTTTTGTCCATACTGCCTGATGTGCACAAAGCGGTGGAACTTCTAAAAAGTTAGCCTTCCGTTAAACCGTAGAGACAGCTCCCAACTTTGCTAAAGCATCAGCAATTCCACTTTGTTCTCTATAGCAATGTGACACCACTGGATTTCCTATTCTTCTTAGTCTTGACCTGCAATCATCAATAATAGAGTTATAGAGTAGGTTTCCTGTTGATAGCATAGATATAACATCATTAGAGTCAACCTTTATTTCTTTCGATATGAGATAATGCTCCTCTACCATTTGCAGACCTTCTCTGAGAGCCATTAAATCCATGTAGTTGTGGTAGTCCAAAGGGAGAACTTAGATAAAACTATAATCCAACCTCCATTGTTATTCCTCACTAATACCCCCTCCCCCTTCCCCCCAAATCCCGCCCATACTAGGATTTCCTAGGCAGGATCCATTTGTGTTAAGTTTGAACACGCCCTCCATAGTTCCAAACAACTTGTCAAGAGAAGCACTGACATCTTTTAATTATTCCCTTGTCTTTTTTTATCATTAGGTTCTTTTTGCTACTATTGCTCCTCCCAAAGGAGAATCAATGATAAGGTCTTTATTATCGCACGTCTTAATTCATCCATTCACATTAACTTTTTGACTGATACTGAGTGGACCAAATCTCTATCAATTCTAGTTATATTTTCAGCTCTTTCTAAATATTCAAAATCAAATTTTTCAAGTTTCCACTATTCCATTTTGATTTTTCCCAAACAAATCTCACAGTAATATATCCTCAATTTTTATCATCATCCATTCCTCATAACCCTGAGCTTCTTTCTTCTTCAAAGTCCACCTCTTTTTCCTATTGAATCACTGCCTCCTAGATCTTTCATCTTACTTGGAATTTTAACAAGCAAGAAATTTTTGAAACAATAAAAATTTTTGAAATCTTAAGCTCATTATAAAAAAATAGGGAAAGAGTCTTAAGAAGTTAATCTTTTTGAGGTATGATGTGGTCAAGCATTCAAGTGTTTTGACAATAATATTAATAATATATGATTTGGTTAGGATGATGTTGAAATATGTTTTAGAGACCCGGATTTCCGATTTACCAGTGCAGACAAACTTATTCAATTTAACTATAAGAAATGGAAATACATATCTTAATAGTTATAAGGACTAAGTTCTTTGACTTTCTGTTTTGCGGTTGATCATTCTTAATAGAACAATTATATCACTAAATCTCCTATAGTTATAAGGACTAACTTTTCTTTATATGTTCCCAAATAATAGAAAATCATTTTTTCTTAGTTTTGAAGAATCTTAGAACCTATTTCTATTATTATTAAAGATTGTGTTTCAATCAATTTTGAAAAAAAATATCAGTTAAAAGTTTTGAGTAAAGTTTCAATTAATTTTGAAACAAATGCATCAGTTAAAAGATTTTGAGTTACAAAGAACATGAATGTGAATTTGATAATTCATTTCTTCTTTTAAGTTTTATGTTTTAGGTTCTTGAAAGAAAGTTATCTTTTGTTTTAAAATATTCATGAACCTATTAACTGTTAATTAATAATTTTCTCTTATATGAAACGTTTATCTTATAAATAGTGTTTCTTTTGTTTGAATATACAAGCACTCAAAAAATACTTTCACCTTGAGAAACAAAAACATTTGAGAGATATTGATCAAATGGTGAGATCACCAGTTCAAGAATTGAAGAGAAACATTCTTGAGTGCTACTTGTCTTATGGCTTAGTTGAATTTTGAAGATAGAGTTATTACTAATTCTTCTGTTTGCTCGTAATAGAGACTCCAACAATCTTCAAGAAGTGTATTATCATGCCTCAAAGCCATGAAACTTTTATTTTGAATTTCTTGTACAATTATCATTATTGTTCTAACAATTTGAAGATAGTTGTCTCTATTGCTTCTACATCAATATAAAATAGTATTGCATCTTTTCCAAATTCTAATTTTGAAATATTTAATGGCAATGACTTTCCTAGATTTCTTGGAAATATGGAATTCTTATTAAGACAATTAAAGTTGGCTTATGTTCTTGAAGAACTTTTTCCTAATGCTCATGGTTCTAAGGTAGCATCTGACGAGGCTACTTCGATTAAAGAAGAACTTACCAAGTGAAAATATGATGATTATTTGTGCAAGAATTATATTCTTGGAGGAATGTTTAACAAATATTATGATCAATATTGTGTTAATTGCAAATTTGATAAAGAGATATAAGACACTGTTAAGGCTATTTATTTAGCAGAAGAGAAGAGTTCTAAGAAATTTTTTATTTCAAATTATATGGAGTTCAAAATATTTGATGACAAGTCAGTCACTGAACAAGTACAAGAATTTCAACTTATAGCTAATAAAATTACTATATCTAGAATTTCTCTTGATGAAAACTTCCACATTGATGCTATTGTATCAAAACTTCCTCCATCTTAGAAAGAATATCCAAGCAAACTCTTATACAAAAAGGAAGATTTGACTCTTGAATAATTGATGCAACCTTGCAAATTGAACAAGAGACACGATATCATGACAATATTATTTTGAAGGAAGCAGTCATGAAAGCTTATATGGTTGAAGAAAAACCAACCAAGAAGAAACCTAAAAATAAGAATTTTTCAAAGGCAAAGAAGACTACAAATTTCAAGCATAATGGTGTCAATGTTAAATCTGGTGAACGTTATCATTGTCAAAAAGTTGGTCACTATGCGCGTGATTATAGAATTCTCAAAGCTGAGAAGAAGACAGAAAAAGCAAATAAAAATTAAAAAGATGATTTTGTGGCAGTGGTCACAGAGCATTTGTAGCGAAAGATCTAGTGGAATGGTGGATGGATACTGGCGCAACTCATCACGTATTAGGTAACCAAAACTATTTTGAAGATTTATGAATTAGTGGAGGATGATAAAATTTTATATATGGAAAACTCCTCCTTTACTAAAGTTATGGGAAAATGAACTGTTGAACTGAAATTTACTTTCGAAAAGATAGTTATATTGATGGGCGTATTGCATGTTCATGATATTTAAAAGAACTTGGTGTCAGGTAAGCTTCTTTCGAAGCATGGTTTTAAACTAACTTTTGAGGCAGACAAGTTTATTTTATCTAAAAATGGAATCTTTGTTGGGAAAAGCTATGTTACAAATGTAATGTTTAAACTCAATATAGAATATGAAAATATTTCTACTTATCTTGTGGAGTATCTAGACTTATGGCATGAACATCTTGGACATGTGAATTTTAGATCCATTCAACTTATGGTGGATAATGGATTAATCAAAGATTGTACAAAGAATCATACGACTAAGTGTCTTACTTGTAGTAAATTCAAGATTACAAAGAAACCCTTTAAAACAATTGAAAGGACTTCTACACTTTTGCAATTAATCCACACTGACATTTGTGAGATGAATTATTTGTCACATCATGGAAAGAGGTATTTTATCATTTTTATTGATGACTACTCAAGATATACTTATGTCTTTTAACTTAAACCAAAAGTTTAAACATTTGAGACTTTCAAAACATATAAAGCAGAGGTTGAAATAAATTGAGTTTGAAAGTTAAATCAATTAGGTCTAATAGAGGTGGAGCGTGCTTAAATTTATATTTTATTAATTTTTATCAAAAAGAAGGCATTGAAAAATAATTGACCATGTCCTATACACCACAATAAAATGGTGTAGCAGAAAGAAAAAATAGAATTTTTATAGAAATGGTTAATTCAATACTTTATGGATCTGGTATGTCTGAAAACCTGTGGATTGAAGCCTTACTTTCAACATGTCATATTTTGGATAGAATTACTTCTAGAAATTATGAAGCATCTCTATATAAACTTTAAAATAATCGAAAGTCAAATCTAAATTATTTTAAAGTATGAGGTTGCTTGGCTCATGTTCGATTACCAGATCAATATTTAACTAATATTAGCTATAGAGGAGTAGATTGTGCGTTTATTGGTTATTCACAAATCAGTAAGGCTTACAGATTTTTAAAGTTTAAGACCTTAAGTCCTCATACAATTATTGAATCTTTACATGCTAACTTTTTTTAGCTTATATTTCCCAAGAAAAAAGATTCTTTTGAACAAGATGCAAGTTCTTTTATTTCTCGTCTTAAAAGGAAAAGAGTTTAGACCATGGAAGAAGTCAACCAAGACGTAGTTCAAGATAAGCCAAAACAAAGGACTTTGGACCTGAATTTCAAGCTTATTTGGTTGAAAAAGATCCTAAAAGTTATGCTGAAGCTATGTCTTCACATGATGCTCCTTTTTGGCGTGAAGCCATTAATGATGAAATACATTCTATCTGGTCTACTAATACATGGATATTATAAGATCTTCCTCTTGTACGTAAACCAATTAGTTGCCGATGAATTTTTAGAAAGAAAATGAAATCCAATGGTACTTTAGGTAAGTATAAAGCCCGCTTGATAGCTAATGGTTTTACTCATTTGAAAGATATTGATTATTTTGATACTTTTCACCTGTAGGTCAGATGACCTCTATTCATCTCTTAATTGATTTAGCAGCAATTCATGGTCTTGTAATTCATCATATGGATCTGAATACTGAATTTCTGAATGAAGATCTAGATGAAGAAGTCGACATGAAACAACAAGAAGTATTTGTCATTCCTTATCAATTTGAAGTCACTAGTACACATTTCAATACACTACACTTAACTATTTTCAACTTTCTAATTCACTTCTCAAGTGACTAAACTTAACAATTTTCAAGCCATGAATTCACATTTCAAGTGACTACACTTGATCAATTTGAAGTCACTAGTACACATTTCGAAACACTACACTTAACAATTTTCAACCCTCTAATTCGCATTTCAAGTGACTACACACTTGATCAATTTGAAGTCACAAGTACACATTTCAAAACACTACACTTAACCATTTTCAACTCTCTAATTCACTTCTCAAGTGACTAAACTTAACCATTTTCAAGTCACTAATTCAGTTCTCAAGTGACTACACTTGATCAATTTGAAGTCACTAGTACACATTTCAAAATACTACACTTAACCATTTTCAACTCTAATTCACTTCTTAAGTCACTAAACCATTTTCAAGTCATGTATTCACATTTCAAATGACAACACTAAATCAAATTCAAGTCATGAATTGACATTTTCAAATGATTACACTTTACTAATTTCAAAATACAAGTTTACCTTTTAAGTAACTACACTAAACTATTTTCGAGTCACTAATTCACTTCTCAAATGACTATACTTGGTCAATTTGAAGTCACTAGTACACATTTTAAAACACTACACTTAATATTTTCAACTCTCTAATTCAAATTTCAAGTGACTTTCAACTCTCTAATTCAAATTTCAAGTGACTAAACTTAACTATTTTCAAGTCATGAATTCACATTTCATGTGACAACACCAAACCAATTTCAAGTCATGAATTCACACTTTCAAGTGATTACACTTTGCTAATTTCAAAACACAAGTTTACCTTTCAAAGAACTACACTAAACTATTTTCAAGTCACTAATTCACTTCTCAAGTGACTACACACTTGATCAATTGGTAGTCACTAGTATACATTTCAAAACACTACATTTAACTATTTTGAACTCTCTAATTCACTTCTCAAATGACTTAACCATTTTCAAGTCATAAATTCACATTTCAAGTGACAACACTAAACCAATTTTAAGTCATGAATTCACACTTTCAAGTGATTACACTTTACTAATTTCAAAATACAAGTTTACCTTTCAAGTAACTACACTAAACCATTTTCGAGTCACTAAGTCACTTCTCAAGTAACTACCCTTGATCAATTATAATCTAAAAAAGTCTATTGTTCTTCCTAATTCCAATATTCTTCCACATAGAAAGTTAGATAATATCTATTAATTGAAACATCTTTATCAATCGAAAGTACTGATATCCAATTCTACAAATTACAATTCTATCACCTTTAATTTCTTTTAAGTATCACTTTATTCTATTTTGCAACAGTATTTATGGAATAATTATTAGGCCTTTCAGGTCTTGAGAGGGTGACATTCTTGCATGTGTAGTTGAAAAATGAGAAAGCACAAGCAAAATGCGGTGATATAACGTCGTGGATTTGTTTTATCCAACTATTCAATGCAAAGTTAAACATGTTATATTAAAAATTGGAAAGTTTCTCTCAGTTATTTGGATTGCAAATTTAGAAAAAAACAGTACCCAACTACTTATAGAAATAAGAAAAAGACTCAAGTTGGAGAAATGGGGTTTATCAAGAAAAATAAAAGTGACTTTGAGTTTCTCAACACAATAAAACCAAGATCGTTAAAAAACATCATAAAACTCCTTACATTGTATAAATTAAACTTGACAAACTAATCAAATCACGAACTAAGCAATGATGAAATTTGTACGCTACACTTCTTAAGAGAGAAAGAAGAAAACATGGAGGAGGGCGATGCTGAAATTTTTGGCAGCTATCGGAAGCGATGGCCGTGGTGCAGACGGTGGTGTCTAGATTTCGGCGGCGGCGCAATTTGGAGTCGATTTGGTTGTCAGCAGCGGTAGTGTGGTATTTGGGTGTGGGTAAAATTTTGTGATTGTGTTTAGGATTTTGGTATTAGGGTGTCTTTTTATATGAAAAAAAAAAAATTTAATCTCAGTCGTCAATCTCATGAGATCGACGTCTGTGATTAAAATTGAAAAGAGAATTGAAAATTTGTTTAAAAATAAATCAAATTAAATTTAAAAATAGGTTAAAATTGACATCAATTAGATATAAGGTTGGCTATAATTTAAATATAATTGAAAAGATAATTGAATCGACTTAGACTGCTATTTAAATATAATAATAAATTCATAATAATAATAATAAATAAATAAATAAATATTACTATTCTTATAAATACATTACGTATTTCACATAAAAAATATTACATAAAAATTACCGATAATAAATTTGAAACAAGTTGGGCAAAATGTAATAATATTAATAATTAATCAAGGTGACATCTTTTGATTGTTTTGTCTATGAGATTTCGAAAAAATGAATACAACAACTAACTCGATTTAGTCCCACAAATTGGGTCTGTAGAGGGTACAGTGTACGCAGACCTTACCGCTAAGATAGATATGTTGTTTTTAATAGACCCTCGATCAAGAAAAATAGTCTGAAGTAGTCTAATTTCAAGAAAAATTATTTTAATATTGATCGTTGATCAAATATGACGAACTATTGAGATTAAAATTGAGGACATGGGTAAATTGGGATTAGAAATTGGGTTAAAAAAGATTGAATTAGGATTTCAATTGAGTTCAATTGAACTCAATTGACACAAATTGAGTATCAAATGGCTAGAATTTAAATAAATTAGGAAAAATTGAATTGAATTAGGTTGATATTCAATAAGTATAGTAACAAATAAAATTAATATTAAAAAGAAATAAAATTATTATTTTCAAATTAATTATTAAAAAATTATGTAAATAAAATTAATAATGTCAATCGCATAATAATGTCAATACATTTCGTATTCTACAAATAATTTTTGGTTAATTAATTTTTGAATACGGTATTAAATATATGTATATATATATATATTTATATATATCGTAATATAATGTATTAATTTGATGAGGTATCGGTTAATTAGTTTCATTACTATAACTTCAATAGTATATTATTACCTCGATCATTTGATGTTAACATATTGTTCAAAATATTTAGATAGATAGATTCAGTTAGCTAGCTTTTGACTACTAGGTAAATCACTTTACGAGAGATACGTATATATAAATATACATATATATACACGTATATTACCTCGTAATACAACGTATTTCATATATACTTTGATGAATTATTGCTAAATTTAACTTATATTATTATATTATAACTACAACATTATATTATTACCTGATCAATCGATCGTATGATATCAATGTATTCAATATATAATTGAATACATTTAAATTTTTTAACTATAAAAATTATTTATTTAGTTGCAAATTAAAAATATCAAATATCGACGGACAATGTCATTTTCACAAGGTTAATTTTTATTTATTTTTAACAAAAGCGACATTGTCCATCGCTTTTTGTAAAAAATATGAATAAATTAAAAAATAATTAAAAATTATGACGCATAGCGTGGCTTTTCTATAATTAATATTTTAAAAATAAAAAATTTAGCGACGTTGTTCGGCAATTTTAATAAAAATAAATAAAACTTAAAATTAAATTTAAAAACCGACGGACAACATCAATTTTTATCATAAAGTTTTTTTTTTTTTTAACAAAAGCGACAGTGTCCGTCACTTTTTGTATAAATACAGAAAAATAAAAATAGTTAAAAATAGCAACGGATAGTAGCTTTTATATAATTAATATTTCAAAAAATAAAATCTTATAGCGATGTTATCCATCAATTTTAATAAAAATAAAAATAATAAAAATTAAAATTAAAAATCAACAGACAACGTCACTTTTTATCATAAAGTTAATTTTTATTTATTTTTAATAAAAGTGACACTGTCCCTCGCTTTTTGTAAAAATACAGAAAAAATAAAAATAATTAAATGTTGTGACGGGTAGCGCTGCTTTTCTAGAATTAATATTTTAAAAATAAAAAATTATAGTGACGTTGTCCTTCGATTTTAATAAAAATAAATAAAAATAAAAATTAAATTTAAAAATCGACGGACAGTGTCTTTTTTTAAAAATTTATTATTATTAGTTTTGAATAAATAACGGCGCTATCCATCACACTTATTAAAAAAAATTTATTAATTATTTGTTAATTAGCTGGCACAATAATCCGCAAAAAAGCGACGGATATTAAGACGACGGTCGTCTATTTTAATAAAAAAGAAATAAAAATTAAAATTAAACTAATAAAGCGACAGACAGTGTCGTTTTTTAAACCGACACAGTTCGTCATTTTTCTTGTCATTTTTTGGCCCTTTTTTTAGTAGTGAGTTGTTACTTATTCTTCCGTTTCTCATGGGAGAGACTCCAACTATCTTCAAGAAGTGTATTTCGTGCCTCTAAGCTAAGCAAGTTTTATTTTAAATTTCTTGTACAATTATCATTATTGTTCTAACAATTTCACAATTATAATTTGGTGGCACTGTTCAAAAGTTGATCTTGTTATCTTTATTTTCTACGAGTGAGATTCTTTCCATTTATATGCCCCAAACTCTCTCTTCATTACCATATGTTAAGACGTACACTTGTTCCTATTTCTCCCTACCTTGACCCTTTCAACCTGATAGTTGTTGAATTTAGAAACCCAAGAATTCTTGAGTCTCTTTCTTTTAGAAGGAGAATAGGTTGAACAATATCAACTTGATCCTGCCAAATCTGCTCTTTTTGGTGAGAGGCGGTGTTTTATTGTCTTGATTTTTGTTCAAGTTACTTTGAGACTAGTCATGCATGTATTTTTAGGGTAGTGTAGAGATGATTGTATTGGACTGAGACACGTAAAGTTTTATTGTGCTCTTTTATCTTCATATCTTGTTCTATTCAATTCTTTCAATAACACTATATTTCTGTCAAGCTCAGTATGCAACTCATCTTTGATATCTCTTAACAAGTCCATCTGTTCCTTTGAAGTCTCCTCAGCCTAATTCTTGACTTCGATGAGTACAACTATTACTTCTCTCTTTTCAACTTTTACTGGATGTGCATTATTATTCAATAAGAGAACCTAGTTTTTGAAATCCTCAGTTCTTTCTTCCGAGCTTGTTAGATCCAATTCAAGGGGATTACTTGCACACACCATTTTTTTTTAGAGTATAGAGATTTTCAAAAGCATTCTTAATTTTAGAGATATATATCTCAGAATTATCATGTTAAGATTTCGAATCTAGAATGATGATCAATACCAATCGAGCAATTAATAACAATTAAAAAGTTAATAACAATTACTAAACTAATAACATTCAACCAGTAATAAACTAATAAATTAATAAATCGCTAAATAACACATTAAAATTTAAAATTAGTTAACTAGTTGAAACATTAATAATAACAATTTATAAAACTATCAAAGGAGAAACAATTAGCAAATAATAAACAAATAAAAAATAATAATTCAATAAATAAAAAATAAAGAAATTGCCAAAAACAGCAGTGAGAAAATAAAAAATTGAAAAAAAAATTGTAACCAAAACTAACCTACAAAGGTAAGGGAAAAGAGTCAAATTTACCCTTCTACTTTACAAAATTGGTTAAATACACCGTTCGTCATACTTTGGGGTCAAATTTACCCTCAATGTCATACTTTGGGGTCAAATTTACCCTCGTTGTTAAGAAAATTTTCATGTGTATGCTTCCTTTAATAGAAATCTCAAATCAATATTAAATGTTCCATTTTTAAAAATAAACTACACTTTAATGTAACTCCTCTAATCCAACTCGAACCACAAAAAAGACACAAACAAATTGTAATACCCCATATTTCCCTAGCCTAGATTAACCTTCAGTACATGGGTTATCCTAAATAAATTTTTTGGAATACTTAGTAATTTTTAGATTAGAGCCTGTCATTGCGTAGTAAATTCAATTAGCTTTCCAACGATATAAAATTCGCCTAAATCTGACAACCGGGTAAGAAGTTATGGTGATTTTAAGTTTCAGTCAATAAACATCGTCATTAGGCCAGTAGCGTGTCGCGGAGTGTGTCAAAATAGAAATTGTCAATTTTTAGTATTGCTCCGCGATATTGGTGCATCACGCCATAGACCCAGTTCACAATTGTCAATTTTCAGTGTATCAACGGGATTCCACCGCATCACAGTGCACTTCCAGTTTATAAATAAAGTGGCAATGCGATACTGCGTCACTCCACCATGTAATTTTCCAGTTGTCATTTTGTAGTGGCTTGGCATGTTATGGCGCGTCGCGCCAGAGGTTCAGATCGGGAAAATTTCACGAAAAATTAAAGTTGCACCCAGGGTTAAAACAATCTTTTCCCATGATTTTATTCCACCCAGATGTGGGATTTAAGCCCTAAAAATTTGTAAAGCCCTTCATTACATACTTTTCCCCAAAGTCAAAAGGTAATTCTCTCTCAAGAAAACAAACCCTAGCTCTCAAGAATCAAGATCAATCCCAAGAATCTCTCCAAGAACTCCAAGAATCTCTCGAATTAAGGTATGTTAGATGTTCATCTATGAGTCCCTTCCATCCAGAGTCAAAGAATCCATTTTTAAAGCTGCAAGAATTATGATTCATGATTTACATGTATGAAATTGGATTGTGTTCATGTTTTGACATTTATTGAGTTTCAATACATGATTAATGGTAGATTCCATGAAGTTGTATAGCATGTATGTTGAATTGAGTAATCCCCATGTTATAATTCATGAATTTGCAAGTTGATTGTTGTATCCATGTTAACCCTAAGTGTTTATGATTTAATGAACCAAGTATGCTTCCCATGTGTTTGATAAATTGTCTATGTGAATGAAATAATGCCCTTATAGCATACTAACATGTATTCCCTATTCATGTACAAGTTAATGCATTACAAGTGTTTGATGAAATGTCACTATGAATGAATTGTGGCCAAGTGAACATTGTTATGTTATTCAAGATGATGCCTTGCTTTACTTTTCATGCTATCGAGTCCTGGGGGTATTTAATACCTAAAAATTTAGCTGTTACTTAGAGCCAGTGTCAGTTACAGAATAGTATTAGTCATGTCACGATCAGTAGTACTCTCAGTTCCTTTCAGAATTTAGTCAGTTACATAACTTAGGACAATTAAGCTATCTCAGTATCAGTCTAGTCCAGTTCAGTTAATCGGTTCTGTGTCTTTCAGTTGGGAGTAGGATTCAGCACCAAGTGAATCCAAGGATGGGGGCTCACCTGCCAACAGAGCGTATGATCCTTAGAAGCAATCCTTGCATTCCAGGACTACGTAGCTAGCATAGGTTGAGACATCAAACCTTCCAATTGAGGGTTGATGAGGTGCTCTACCTGCCAGTAGAGGGTACCACCATTCTCATTTAGGTAACCTTCCAGTAAAGGGTTACTCTTTAGCTTGTCTTTACCCGTGGCACAATACTAGCACCCTTTTAGTTATGGTTATAGATTGGACCCATATTAGTTCAGATTGGGGCATATCGGTTACATGATTACCTCCCATAGTTTTAGTTTTGGTTTCACTCTTCAGTTTTGAACTCAGTTCAGTTCTATAGAATCAGGACTGTCAGATACCGTCACTCAGTTATTATTAATTTAGATTATCAGTGATCTCAGATTATCAGTATACTTAGTTAGTAGTTATTAGATTCAATTTCAGTATACTCAGTTACAGTATGCATAGTTTGTTCAGTAGTTACAGATCCTACATGTATGCTAATACAGATTTTGCATATCATTCAGTTAGTTGTTGTTCATACATATGAACCCATGTATTCAGCCTTACCTCATCTAGAATAATAGTATATTCCCACGTACTAACGCATACTTTTCTGTGCTATGATGTTTCATATCATAGGTTTGGACACTCAGGTTCCTGATCGCGCTTAGCCAGATTCAGCCAGCAGTAGCAGATTTAGTAGTGAGTCCTTATCTATCAAGGATATTCTTTTATTTTAGTACTTTAGGTTAGCAGTATTTTAGTAGATGGAGTTAATTAGGGATTGTCCAATCAACTCCACTTTCAGACAGTTTCAGATAGAGGCTTTTCAGATTAGATTTTCTATATGCCCAAATTACAACTTTCTTATGAAAGTGTAAGCGGTCGTTGTCAAATATAAAACCCAACTGGGTTGGGTGTCGAATCCCACAAGGAATATTGTGTTTGCTAAGTAATGCAGTTGTTATCAGACTATTAATCGAAGGTTCCAAAATAAAAAGGGTTTTGATATGGTAACAATATTCTTTCATATTTGTATCACATAGAGGTCCAACTAATGAAAGTTCATGTAAATGTAATTTCAATGGGAATGAATTAACTAGAGTTATGCTCACCAAGATGTTCAAACAGTTAGGGTTGTGAATTTGTGATCGAATTCTAACTTATGTATTCAATTGTAAGAATTATAGAATTCTAAGAATTACCCACGTGTTTGTCAACCTAATGGGTGTTTCACCCTTTACTTCTCTCGAACTTAAAGGATTCATGCATTATTTAATAATACACTCATGAGGGTAAATCCTGTTAAGGCATCAACCCATTAACCCAAAGGATAAACCTATGGATCTCATGTGAAACACTTTTTTTCCCAACATCCACTTTCTTGTCAGACAAGTGGTGTTCATGGGCTTAATTCTCAAGTTTGCAACCAAGAGATGTCATTATAATGAAGAATGATTCATGCAATTTTTATAGACGTTAGAACTCTAACTGATTCACAACCCCAAACAGTTCTCGACATCAAGGCTCACAGAACAATATTTATGCGAGTTTAGCTACTCATTTCTATATAAGAAAACAAAAATATATTGATGTTCATAAATAGCTTCAGAAGAGTGCTTACGAAAGTCACAATATTGTTCTTCTCAATCTTCAATGGAAAATATAAAAACTAACAATCAAATCTCAATCTCTAGATTCAAATCCTAATGGAAAGTGTTACAAAACTCTCAATAGAGGGGAAAGGGTGAAAACTAATGACAAAAGATACGGAATAAGCTCTAATACTTGGTATTTATATGATTCCTGAACTAGGGTTTTCAAATTTAGACTTGGATTTTCTACTTTATGGTCAACGGGTCAAGATACAATCCATCGCATGGCCGATGGTCGATCACCTGAACCGTCGCAGACCTCCAGTGTTTCTTTTTCCTATTTTTTGGTGATATTTTAGGGCGGCGGTTCATGAAAACACCGACGATCCGTCGCCTGGACCATCGCATGACTTCCAGTTATAATTCATTCACTTCTTAGCGATTGTTTAGACCGATGTATCATTGCAGAGTCAACGGTCTATCGCTTGGACCGTCACAAGTTGTCCAGAGTCTATGACTTTTATTTTTGGTCGACAATTCATCGCAAAGTCAACGGTCCGTCGCCTGAGCCGCTGATGCTTATTTTTTCTTTGTTTAGCTTAGATTGTCCAAGTTATCCTTTACTCTCAGTTCTTATCCTGAAAACACTAAAATACCTTGTTAAATACAACAATGGCTAATTGAAAACACATAATTATCCTAATAAAAAGGCCTAAAATATTCCATCAAAAGCTGAAACATCAGCACCCTCAACTTAAGGAAATTTTTTATCCTCAAGCAACTCAACACCAAGATGCATATATGAACGAAATCATGATGGGCACTCAATATTCATATCAACATAGCTATACAATCATTCAACTGACCATTCGGCTAAGTGCTCTAACACATAAGGATCTACAATTGGCATCAACTACTACTCAACATATTTATAGCTATATATACAATACCCCAAAGGAATTAGCAGTCAAAGGATAACTATCATTCCCTTAAAGCCAATGAAGTCCATCTCTTATTATATATAATCAATCTATGGACAAAACTACTACTCTCGCTCTCAGAACAAAAGTTACAGACATAGTGCACACCCATAGGCTTTCCCCGATCATCTAATGTTTTCTTATAACTGACTCGCCAAGATCAAGCAGGACTTTTTAAGATCAGTAATGAGGTGTTGGGATTGGTGAGGATATATCTATAGAGAGAAGTGGCTTGAAAAAAAAAGGATCTCACTCTCTTCGCCCTTCTAGGTAGCTACTCGCCAAGACTATGACTTCATTCAGTCATTTTAGCTCCTATTGTTCATCCATCCTAGCAACAATAACTTTTTTTAAATCAGCATCAGCCACCCTTGACTTATGCTGATGCTACCAGTGGAGGTGCACAATATCTACTTAGAAATCTAACTAGACCAGGGCCAGATGATCACTCACAATTTAACTTGAATCAATCTCCTATGTTTCCAACAACTCAGAAGTAGCCACCCACAACTTAGGTAATTTGCCTAAGTTAAAGTGCACAATATCCAATATTGGACCAGGGCAAATGCTAAATGCTAAAATTTACTAGAGATTGAATCACTATTTATTTGGGTAGAACAAATAATAACAAGGCTCAACAGGGTTGCAACAGAAAAGAAAAACAAAAAAATTCGGTAGGTCATTATTTTGGCTAAATAGACTAACAAACAATGAGGCCTACTATCCTGTCCTATTGAGTCAGAAATAAAACAATAGCAAATGAACCAGGCAAATTCTGGGTGTAGCATCTATGTAAGAAGTACACAAAAACTCCCATACACAAGCACTAAGTTAAATCCTATTCTACTAACTCTTGGGGTTTGTAACGTATGACTATAATTACTTACATTCATATGCCATTTTAAGAATCACAGATGGTCACACAACACTTTCACCAATAGGAAAAGGAGAATTAGTTATATAACACATGTACACAAATACTTTGCCACAGTCACTCATTATTTATATATACAAACTAATGCTAGCATAAATATCACTTTTATTTCATGGAATAGCATTACCAATAGAACATGACTTAAGAAAGAGAAACTTCAAACCTATAGTTAATCCTAGACAATAAATGAAAATACAACAACTTAATAACAACCAACATAACCCCTCATGGTACAAGTACATCCCACCCCCACAGAAAATAATACTTTGTCCTCAATGCATATAATTTAAGTACAAAGGAGAGGAAATACTTCCAGTGCCTCTTATTCATCTGAAGCATCTGTGAAGTGTGGTGAGGCTCCTGTGTCCTCACCTGGTGCAGTGTTGGCCCCTATGGTATTAGGGGAACTTGAATTCTCTCCCCCCGAAATTGGAGGTACCACATCTCTAGCCAGATCTACATGTTGCCTCCTAGATGGGACTGAACTGGTAGACACTCCAATTGTTTCGTCCTCTGCTCTTTCCTTTCTTCTCTTCTCATCTCTGCTTGGTCTCTTTCTTGCTTTATTCATATTATATTGCTCTTGTTCCTCTAGTGTCATGGCTTCGAACCTCTTTCTTTTAGCGGCTTTCCTTGTAGCTTTCTCAATTTTTTTTTATCTATTTTAGCTTCTTTCTTACCCTTATCCTTGATTGGTCTCCCTATTAATTCCAAAAGACCTTCGTTTTCATCACTTTCGATCTGGACTAGATCAAATATAGGCTCCCGATTCATCTTGTCTACATCAGCCTAGATTTATCTAACCTCCTCAATCAATTTTGCAAAATCCAAAATAGACATAGCATCCAACTTCTTATTGATTAACTCATCTACGTTGTCCATTCTTAGTTGCATATTCCTGAAAGGCCTCACTACTTACTCCATAATTCTTTCAATGAAGGGTTTGAAATATGCCCCCATATAGTCAACTACTTTTCAAACCTCTTCTATGCTTGAACTATCTTTGAAAAGTTCTCTTGGTTCAGCCTATGCTCAGAATAATGAGGTGGAATTGATGCAAAATATATGGTCCCACCCATAGGCATCGAATTTTAACCTATAGATGTGGTCAGAGGCATGTACGTAGCAAAAGGTAGTGGTATACCTGAAGGGAATTCTGATAACTCAAGAATTTGCACCAAGTTTGTTGAACTTGGGGTCTGTTGACTCGCATGTTGAACTTCAATTCATCCCTACTCTTTTCAATATTCTGCTTGTGTATTTCCTGGATTGCATTATCTATTATGCTGATCAAAGGTACCTTCGCCTGCTTGCACAATTCTATGATAAGGCATGGAAATAGCAGTGTAGTCTGAGTTTTATGAGCACGGTAAAATAACTCATCAAAAATAATGTGGCCAAAATCCTCTGTCAACCCGTCAATCCAAGAAACAACAATCACAGCTCTAGTTAGTTCTAGGTGGTCATCACCGCCTATTGGCATCAACCTCAGCCTAACAATTGCCAACCAGAACTTGGCCCTAAAACTTAGGGACGACTTAGATATCTTTCTGCGGGGGTTGTATAGCCGTCTATGATCTGCTCCATCTATCAATATTCTGGCTAACCACGACTTTTGTTGTGTCCGTGTGAACAACAGATGCTCCAAGTCCGGTATTGCACCTGGTATCTGATATTTGGCCCTGAACAAGAATCTGTTCAACATATGATTTGAGATGTCTATGTTAACTCCACGAACAAGAATTGTGTCTATTTTGTTCATGTCAGCAGCTGAATTTCCTGGGGGAAAATTCTTCTCTAATGGCGCTAAGTAATTGGCGAAAAACTTGCATACCGAGTTTGGTTGATAGGATCCAAGTGGTCTGCTCATCCATGCCAACTCGTATTCATTGAATCGGCGTTCAAGTTCTGGGTACTTGGGAAAGTTTGTTGTCATAATATTATGTTCTTCAAAAATAAACCTCTTTGTGGCTACCCTATCTGTTGGTGCCAACCCTTTGTAGAAATGCTCTCGAGCACCCTCAACATGCCATCTTATAGCTTCCCACACTTATGGATCCTCGCATTGAACCAAATTTGGGTCCTCTTATTTTGGACTCTTCTCTTGGATGGGTTAGTTACTTCAACCCCTTTCTCAACTGGAGTTGAACTTAATTTGCTGCTACTTTCACACTCTTCTTCAGATGGATGAAGAAATGACCTAACGATTATGATGAGTGTTTAGTGTCGAGGCATCTTCATCTTGTGCTAGCCCTTATCTTGCCCATTTACCTCTACCTATATCTCTGGTGGTTGGTAATTTGTTTGCCATGATACCTGCAAGCAATAGGTTATCAGTTCACAGACTTAAACCAGAAAATAGGAGAAATTATTGTCTAGCAACAACTAGGGCGACGGTTCATCGGTCCTGTGATGGTACATTGACCCAAATCATCGGGGTTATTCTAGTAACACTGACTCTTAGAAAGTGGCAACGGTTTGAGGCGATAGGTCATCAGGTTGCAATAGTTTATTTCCCTGATTGTCGCCTGTAATTTTCACTTTCAGGCTTCGTTTTGGCATTTTATTAAATAGCTTGCACACTTTGATTTTAAGCACGATTATTCATGGCTTTTTCACCAATAATACACTACTTATTTTGCTTTTTCTTGATCTATGGGCTACTCAGACTTCACCTAAGATAGAGTTTGTCATATTTTCTCTTAGTTCAGACCCACACAGAAGAACTCCAGATTAGAGAGAAATATTTTAATATTGTAAACTTTACGTGCTTTCTTTATTCTTGGTGTTGAATAACATAGAAAGTAATGGAGAGAACATACCGTAGTGTTGTAGTACTTGATTATTCTCCTGACTTGTACTATAAACAGTGTGAGTTAGAAATTTAAGTTTATTGACTTGAATTAAACATGAAGGTGTGAATATGATATTAGTAGTATGTGAGGGAAACAAGGGAAGGCGATGTGTTTAGTAAGGCAAGCATGTTCTAATCAGAGTGTAACCATATGATGATGATTGCAGTTCAATTCAGAGGTTTATTTAGTGTTCACAGTCTTATGATGATGGCTTAAGGCTAAGGGGGAGATGGTAGATCAAGTACCCAAGTCAGGCTATCAGATTTCAGTAGTAGTGCTAGTATGTACAGAAAGGCCGTTAGGGAAAACGATTCCCAACCCATCCTTATCTCAGTGTAAAGCTTCGTACTTCAGTCAGCATAATGCCTATGTATGCTTCATGTCTCAGATTCCATGAATATAGCTTATGTTCACATGCATTCCATAGAATTGTGTGTGCTTTCAGTTCCCAGTATAGGAAGTTAAGTTCTAGATCACTCAGTGTTACAAATCATGCTCCATGAAGTCAAAAATTCCAGACTCAGGTCATGCAGCTCATGACTCATGTACACGTATCATGCTCCAAAGTATACTCAGTTTCCATGACTCATGCTACGCCTTTACTGATCAGATAAATTCAGACTATATTATGTATATAGTTAGTTTAGACCTTTTTGGAAAATCCATATTATTGATATTTTATTCCTTAGGTTTCAGTCATATGTCAAGTTCAGTTAGTATCCATTCATGTTTTAGGTTTTCCTGATTTAACCCTTCAAGAACTCTCTTTATGAGAATAGTGTAGTGTTGAGAAATTACTTAGATAGGAGAGAGTTAATATTTCATGTTAAGAGCAGATTATTGCATGCATGTTTTATATGAGAGAGTAGATACGAAGATAGGCTTAAATATCCTGTTAGTATGCAAGCAAAGGGCTAGCAAGAGGTCATATTTAGAAATTTGGAAAGTTCAGAGTATGAATATATATTCAGACCCTTGACTTATGTCAGCCTTCATTGTGCAACTATCACAACTCAGTTTCTATCTCAGTTACAGTTCAGTACTTAGTAATTAGTATTCAGTCTCAGAATTAAGCACTTCAGCATCACTTTAAATCTCAGTTTCAGTAATCAGTTATTAGGACCCAGCATTTAGATCCAATATGGATCCCCATTACAGTCTTAAGTTATAGTGTCAACTTTAGGTCAGTATTCAGCTCAAAAATTCAGTTTAGTTTTAGACTTGCTTGACTATAGCATATAGTTATCAGCTACTCAGTTATAGGTATTTCAATACCTCAGTCTATGGAATATTTCCAAATCATGTAATACGTTTGGTCCTGTATTTTAAGACAATATAGTTTTCATGAAATACATGATCAGTTACTTCATGTTACCCAGTCGGTCCCTTATCATATACATAATACTTTATGGCCTCAACCCAGCCACTCAGATTAAGTGCAATTCAGTTTTGCATACCCAGCGTTCAGTTACTAGTTACTAGTTACTCAGTTAATCAGATAAGTTAGTATTTCTATATATTCATGCATCACACTTCAGTTTTAGATCTCAGCTAATCAATCAAAATTTCATACCTAGGTGCCTTGTGCATCGCCTTAACTTCCTTAATATCTCAGTAAGGTCAGTCCAGAATTCTTCAAGGGACATATGTCCCAAGGAGGAGATACATTATATCCCCCAAACTTTCATAATTTAAACATATTGTTTTCTTTGATGAATCTATCTTGGAGGAAGTGTTACTTATGAGCCAACCCTCTAGCCTCAAAACTCAGTCGTAGGCCATGTACTCAATCTCTCAGCTCAGTTTACGAATTAAGTTCCAAATTCAGTTATGTTCTTATATTTTCACTCATGCATATTGAGTAATCAACCTCAGACTCATCAATATTTTTAGTTCATGGTAGCAGTCTTCTTTGAGCTTACTCATTCTTATGTTCAAATTTCAGTACAAATATGGTATTTAGTTCCATGCTCAATTTTAAGTTCAAACTTGGTATCTTTACCATTACATGATCAGTCACATACTCATAAGCCAGTTCAGTCATGAATTCATGCATCAGATATGCGTGGTCAGCTTACCAATACTTGCAGTCATGCATTCACGTATCATGTCAGTCATATAATTATGCATCAAATATACATGAATTCAACTTATCAGTTAAGCATCAAATATGCATTCTCAGTTTTCAAAACTCAATTTATCGGAACACTCAGTCCTACATTCATAAATTAGCTACCCGTGCATCAAATATGCATGTACAGTATGATATGATCAGTTTTCAGTCATGTCGGCCATGAAATCATTATCAGTCATTCATGCTAAATATGCATCATTTTATCTTTTCTCCCCTCTCAAGCAGTCATCATTCGAGGATGAATGTTTTCAAGGGGGAGATATTGTAATACCCCAAAAAATCTAAACCAATATTAGAGCTATGTACCAAGCTCATACATAGTACATCATGGTTTTTTTATATTTTTATGAGTAAGTTAGATGTATATTAAGGCTTCAAATAACTCCCAGCTACCAGACAAACCAAAGTATTCCTTACCGATTGAATTCTTGAGAAGGATATTGGTATAGTCAATTTCAAATGAGCATATTTCTCATTATACTTGGAATTTTTGATCTCATGACCTATCAACAAATAGATAATTTAATTAGCTTTTCAACGATACCAATTTCATATAAATTTTATGTCGGAGAAAAGAGTTATTCCTATTTTAATCCAGCATGTCAGGCTGGAAATAGTGTAACGACATTCGTAGTAGCTTACCACATTTTTGACGCCATGTCAAAAAGGTCGTCAGCCTTAGGTAGAATTCATCTTCTGTATGATGACATTTTTGATGGCTTACCATATTTTTGACGCCATGTCACAAATGCCGTCAGCCATAGGCAGAATCCAGCTTCTGTGTGACAACATTTTTTACGGCTTACCACATTTTTTATGCCATGTCACAAATGTCGTTAGCCTTAGGCAGAATCCAGCTTCTGTGTGATGACATTTTTTATGGCTTACCACATTTTTGACGCCATGTCACAAATGTTGTCAGCTATTATTTTCATCAACTGAAAATTTTTTTATAAAGGTATTTTGGTCTTTTCCCTTCACTTCCCACGGCTTATAACCCTAAAGTGGCATAATTTTTCCCATTTTCTTCAATTAAGCACCTCAAAAACCCTCTCTTATACTCTCAACCATAAGATTAGGGTTTCCATCAAACTCATCTCTCAAAAACAAGATTCAAGCCTCATTCCAAGATAATAAAAAATTAAGTTTCCTAATCCAAGAACTCTCCAGCAAATCATCAAGGTTTCCTTTATAAGGTATGTGTAGTGTTCATCTATGGATCCAATCCATTCATAGAGCTCAAGAACCATGTTTTAAATATTATTTTGTAAACTTTTTGTGGTGATATGAGTATGTACATATTGATGATTGTTGTTTAAGTTTCAAGATGATATCTAAAGGTGTTTTCATGGAATATATGTGGTTGTTAGTTGAAAAACATGAACTTTAGGTGGTTTGATATGATGCTAGTATGAAATCCACCTATGCCTAAACGAATGCATGCAAGGTGTTTGATAAAATGCCTAGGAAGCTAGAAGTTCATATTCACATGATTCCATGATATCTAGATGACAAGTCCATGTTAGTTATACATTCCAATATAAATTCCATGCAATTTATGTGTTGTTATTGTTGTGGTATGAAGCATGTATGATAATGGAGATATGAATTAAGTACATGAAATTTATCTATGCTTTCTCTACCATGTTTCAGATGTTGAATAAATACCTGAAGTATAATATCCCCTACTTATGATATTGTGAATTGTGGACTCCAATCTTGTGATCAAGTTATGTCATGTGTGAGTCAGTTTCCTTTTATCGAGTCCTGGGGGTATTCTTACCTGAAAAATATAGTCGTGTGCCTAGAGCCATGTCATGTTATCATGATACTCAGTCAAGATAAGATCTACAGAATTCAGTCAGTCATGTGACTCAAGAAAACTCAAAAATCTCAACAGTCTCAGTAGATTAGTAATCTCAGTAGTTTAGAAATATCAGTACTCGGTTAATCTCAGAAATCTCAGTCTAAAGTAACTTAGTAATCTCCATAAATCAGTACTCTCAGTAATCTCATGAACTCAGTACTCAGTAATATCAGTAATCTCATGAACTCAGTTAGCTATCAGATATTAATATTATTTCGTCAGCTACGGAACTCAGTAAACTCCAAATTAGTTTAGGTCAGTTAATCAGTACAGTCAATTATTCATGTTTAGTCTCTTCAGATGGGAGTAGAAGTTAGCACCGAGTTAACCCAAGGATGGGAACACACTTACTAGTTTAGGGTGTGATTCTTTGTGGTCATCCTTGTATTCCAGAACTACGTAGCCAACGTCGGTTGAGACATCTTATCCTATCATATTAGGTTGATGAGGTGGCTTAACCTGTCAGTTTAGGGTCTCAGTGTTCTCACTTTGAGTACCTTCTAGATAAGTGTCACTCATAGCTTGTCCTTACCAGTGGCATGGTATTGACACTCTTCCAGTCGGGGTAGAGATTAGACCTCAACTTAGCTATATTTTCTTAATTGGGGCATGTCGGTTAAATGAATACATCCCATAGTTTCAGTTACAAATTCAGGAGTGTCAGATATATTCAATTCAGTTCAGTAGTATAGATTTAGTACTGTTAGATACAGTCAATTCTTATCAATTGTAAATAGACTTTAAGATCACCCATTAGCTAGGATTGATATCAACTCTTATTAATCAGTATCAGAATAATTAGATTTAAAGATCACCCACTAGATAGGAATGCTCTCAGACTAAGTCAAATTATCCTTATTATTAGTATAGTCATGATTACCCGCTAGATAGGACTGATATCAGATTTAGTTACTTTTAAGTAGAACTGAACTCAGATAGTTCCATCAAAACTTAGACTGTCAGATACAGTCGCTCAGTATCAGTTATATCAGTTAGGCCGATCATCACAGTTATATCAGTTTTCTGAACTCATGTATTAGTTATATCTGTAATCAGAATTCATGATATCAGTATTCAGCTTCAAGACTGTCAGACACAAGCAACCAGACTAGTTTTTCATAATTCTAACTATCAAAAATAGTCATTCATCTATTTAGTATCTTAGTATCAGTACACTCATATTATAAGTATTTAGACTCAGTAGTCAGTATCTCTACAAGTTCAGTTATAGTTATGTATGCATGTATGTATTCTCACGTTCATATTAGTCAGCATTGTTCATGCATATAACCCTTCGCATTTAGCCTACCTCACTCGTATACTCAGTACATTCAGACATACTAATGTATTTGCGCTATGGTTCTTTCTTTCATGTTACACCATAGCTTCAGAGGCACGAGCTCCCGATCAGCAGTAGCATTCCAGTGTTCAGAGTTTACAGTGAGTCCTTCTCATTCAATGATGATATGATTGTTGCTACATTTACTATTCAGTTGCTAGATGGAGTCAGTTGGAGACATGTTCCTTCAACTCCTTATTCAGTTCAGTTAGAGGCTTTCAGACTAGATGTCATATTAGATATTCAGATCTCATTATTTTCAGTATTTATGACTTGTTTTGGTATTATTATACCTTTTTCAGACATTTTGTTATCAGACGTTTATTTAGTTCGAACCTTATGGCCTTTCATGTTCATGTTTCCACATTTTATGATATATTATGCAGTATACAGGTACATATATCAGTTATGGGTTAGCTTGTGGTCCTTCAGGGTCATGAGCACCGTGTAGCATTCCGATTCAGAAAATTGGGGTGCTATAATTGAGGACAGTGCTTGATTTTAAGTTAAGGGTGTAGGGTGATTTATTGTAAAATATTATAGTTAACTAGGAGAAATACAAGTACCTTAGGTGGTTAACATGGTTTTGTTAATTTTTGAATACCTCTCCAATGGTCTGTTTTATAACTGTGTGATATGTAGTTATGTGTGACCATTGTGCATCTTGTTATGGCATTAGTGCTAGTGACGTGATAACCATTGCTAAATAAATGCATAAACCGGAGGGTAGTAGCTTGCAATGTACCTGTGTGCCATGTGTGTGTGAGATATTACTTAGTTCCATTTGTATATTAAATTTAGAACTTTCCCAATTAGTCTTGCCTTGGTTGTAGGATAGGGTTTAGGAAAGGATCATAGGCCATTTAGAGATTAGTCCACTTCTAGCCTAAATTACCTTCCTTGTATGAATGATATCCCTTGATCCCATTTTTGAGCCTAAATGTCTATTCTTTTATGATACCTATCACCTTCCCATTTGTATCACAATGAACCTATTTTGTCCCTGGTCCTCCTTGGACATTATGCACTTTGACTTAGGCAAATAGCCTAAGTTGAGGGTGGCTACCATAAGGGTGCGTGATGTAAAATAGTATGAAGAAAGGTAGAATAAAATAAAAGAATAAAAAGCTGGGTGCGGTGAAAAAAAAGAATAAGAAGAGAAAAGTTGTAAAAAAAGTGATTGTCAAAAAAAACCGCACCCATCTGGAGTATGTGTGATCAAGAAAGGACAGAATTAGGTAAAGGTAAATAAGTGAGACCCCAAAAGTTAGTGTAGTGCCAACGAGGCTTAGTCACCTTAAATATCATCAAGTATCATACCATCCCTTAGCCTACGCTACAAGCCAAAGAAAAAGACCTATAGTGATCCTAGCTTACTGTTTGAAAACCTTGGTAATTAAAATAAGGGCAAGCTTATGGTATTTGGCATACATTGACTGGAACTTCTTTTTGAAAGAGAGTGTCTATTGATTGTCCCCACAATTATATATGTTATTTCTTATATAAGCGAGGAGGGACTTCCTTAAGCAACTCTTGTCATTTTTATTGTTTTCTCTTTGATAATACAGGAAAGTCAAGATGCAAGAAAACCAAAGGCAATAAGAGAAAAAAAGGTGAATTTGGAACAAGTGGCCATAAAAGTGTAGTTGACGAATCGTCTGATAAGTCATTAAATTTATGATAAGTTATCAGAGTCATTGACAGTTGTAGAAAGTGTGAGGAAGTTGGAGAAGAAGTCGACGACATCCCCTGATAAGCTGTCAGGTTTCTAATAAGCCGTCAAGAATATCGTTAGCCTAAGGCAGTACATGAGATTTGAAGTGAAGAAGTGATGACATTGTCTGATATGTAGTCAAAGTACTGATAGTCGAGAATTGCTATCATCCTAAGGAAGAAATCATCAAACTTGGAGGAGGAGGTGACGACAATGTCTGATAAGTCGCCAGACTCCTGATAAGGCGTCACACTTTGTCATCAGCTGTGTGAAAAAAAGTTGTATTCTGTGATTTGATTCATAATTTAGCTCTTTGTATTTAAGGAAAAGTTGAGAGTTATCTAGGGCATCTTGAACTAGAGAACATTCGTCTTGAACTGTACGAACTTACACTATTTTATCTCTAGTTTTCTCTATAACTTTACAATTAACTTTTGAGAGATTTTTATCGTAATTATCTTGGGATTTCTACTATAATCTAATATGAGAAACACTTATTGATATTTATTATTCTGTAAGTTATCATTTATCAAATTATGAATGCAAATTTTCATGTTGCTTTTTACATTATGAGTATCTAATTCTGTAACCCGAGTTGTGGGATCTATGGGTTTGGTTTTGTAAAGTAACTAGGTGTTTAAGATTCTAAAGGTAGTAGGAACTCCTTGGTAATTCCTTTGTTTTACATATTGTCTATTAGTTGCAAACGATAGGTCATGCCTACTAGTGATTTACTTGAAATAAGAAATCAACCCTAGTAGGAAGTGAATTATCAATAGGGACTTGGAAGCATCGAATTTTTATTTAATAATTAACAGTGTAACAAGGTTAATTAACTTGACACAACATCCTATTATGAAATATAAATTCCCTAAGTTCGAAAGAATTAGGTAATTAAATGTCTAAATAGGTTGAGAAACATTTAGATATTACTTCGACAAGGATAATCTGTTGTTCCTACCTACCACAAGAATCTTTAACCACTACTAGTGTCTGTCAAATACCAACACTAATAGTGAACACAACTCTGACTTTCCATATAATATTGATTAAGAAAACTGATATTGAATAGAGAAATAATTACTTGTTACCCTTTCAAAAAACTGCATTCACAGGAAATTGCTAACTATCAGTGGATTGACTCACAGAAAACTCAAATTAACACCATATTCCCTGTAGGATTCGACCCCAGCCTAGTTGGGTTATATATTTGACAACGACCACTTAATCTCTCATAAGAGAGGTATAGTTTGAGCGTTATCAGTATGCAGAACAATCCAAAAACCAAATACACTTATATACAACATAGGTGAGAGCGTTTCATAAATCAAATGTTATCTTAAAATAGTTGAAAACACATGGGCATAACCTGAATCTTTTAAACACATTCTGCAGTTCATGACTCTACTCTTTATCTTACTTCTGAGCTAGATGGTACACCCTACAAAGCTACAATTCCACAGGATATATCTAATCTTCCCTTAACTCGGAGTCCTATCCCCTGCCCCAAGTTTACCTCAAGGGTTGGAGTATCTGATTATTTACTACGCCTTAGGGCCGTCGCTAGCGTAAAATCTCTCTTTCAGCTAACATGAATGCGTGTCGATAAATTTTGATTTTGGGAAATGAGTCTTCTGACTCATGCCTTATTCAGGTAACCATCTAACTCTCTTAAGCCCAGTTTTAGATTCTTTAAAATATATCTTTTTTGAAAATTTATTTCTCTCTTAATATCTTCGGGCACATCAAAATAGGGTATCGTCATACCCAGACTTGCAAGTCATGCCACAACATCTCTACTGCCCTTATCTCATTTCAAAAGATATTTATTGACCACCCAAAAGATCTACCGTTTGAACAAAAGTTCATATTTAAAAAACAGTTGAAAATCAAACTATTCCCTACTCAATACACATTTTGCGGTGGCCACCCTTTTTAATCACTATAAAGCCATTCTAAATCGGAATCATGATCATTATAAAATGAGTAAACCACTCTTTCATTATCTCATGGAAAATAGTACAATTTGTTCATAATAGTCCATCAACAGACTCAAGGTTTCAACAGTCCGTAGAAATCAATTCACATCATGTAAACTCAATGGAATTTGTGGTAAAAGAGGGAATTACATGTTTCATGCTCTCATTAACTTCTCAATATTAATATCACAAGATCACTAGATCACACAAATGTATTTTGAATTAAAAACACTGCATCACAATTTCCATAATTTTCTCATTAAAATTGAAACTCTCAATGCATATTTATCAACAATCTTGAAATAAAATTTGTGTGAATACTTGTATATACTTTAAAACTAATTTAAAAATAGTAAAATACATTCCCATGAGGTTTAGGATAGTCCCACGTACCTTAGATTACTTAGTTCGAAGCATAAAACTCGAATCTTGATTTGTTTCTTGGAAATCTTGACTTAAGAGCTTGATTCTTGATCTTTGGAGATGATCTAGTGAAAAGACCCTAATTTTGTTGTTGAGAGTGTATGAGAGGATTTTGAGATGTTTAATTGATGAAATAGGATAAAAATAACGCCCCTTGAGGGTTATAAGTCGTGGGATGGGAGTTATAAAGAAAGAAAAGACTAAAAAGCCCTTAAAAATGTGGAACCAACAGCTGTAAAATAGGGGCAGGCGTTGGAGCGTGAGACATAGGCTAATCACACGACCTCACTTCCTCTCTCATGAAAATGGCTATAACTTTTTTCCTCGAGTATCGAATTAATTTGAAATTGGTATCATTGGAAATATGACTCAATTATCGACAATTTGTTGGGTCTTAAGCCACAAAATGCTATTTGTATTGAAAGTCATACATGTTCAAAGCATACCCTTGTAAAATCAAATACAAAAATTTAGCTGAATCAAAGGTTCTTAACTCAACTTCGCTCCAAGTGATTTCTATAAAGATTTTTAACCTCGAAAGCATTTCAAACACGAGGATAAAGATCATGACACTTATTCTCACTTTTAGTAATTTTTATTAGAGTTTACATACGTAGGAACAACAATTCAATTTCTAGTTCAAAAATGTGGGGTGTTACATTATCTCCCCCTTCGGATCATTCGTCCTCGAATGATGGGCAGGGACTTTTTAAAGCTCTAAAAGTGTAGAATAAAAACATAATCTCGCATTGAAAATTTTTTCTTAAAGAAATATGCAAAGGCATCAAACGAGCTTTATGATAACCCCTAGTGAAATATGTAAGCACGAAGTGTGAGGTAATGAGACTTTACATAGGGATGATCTTGTACATGAGTTCTATGAACCATAATCATCACAACATAAAGCATGAGTTAATTTGGTGATAATAGGTCTGATTTACATCGATATGAATCATAAAATAAGGTTTTAACGGGACATGGGATTAGAAGCATTCTCTACCTTACAAGGTACAATGAATAGACTTAAACTTAGAGACATTACTCGACTATGCCCCAAACAACAAATAACATGCTGGATCATTTCCAACTTACAATTTTCCCATAGCACTTCTAACCACAAGAGTTTTTGTCCCACTACATAATTCTTCTATGTTGTAGCCTAACTTAGAGAAAAGAGGTGCTAGCTTAAGCAATGGGACCCTGTACTCTATATCCCATTGAGAAGATTACTTCACCTTATCACTACTATCAAACACCCTCGGGTTTTAATTTAGGGAATATAATCACATACCACATGGGTTCCTTTCAACAATCATAACATTCAATCCTATCATTACTACACCTACTTCATGGACCTCCCTCACTAAGACCAGCAAATTCAATTATTATCCGAAAGATTTCCTCCATATATCTCCTTTCTAACAATTTCACATTGCAAAAGTTCATCTCTTTCTTCCCTCTTCTCCTAAAATTTTAGCTAAAGAAATCACATCCAAAATTCTCACCTTCAAGAACATCTACTCCCTTACCTAAAACATCACCACCTTTATACTAGCATATGGAGGGTCATTGAGGGACCCGAACATAAACATCATGAACGAAAGTAACACTATTAGACCATAACCTATAATTATTACACTACTCAATAAGGGATATGAGGTGAAGATACGATAGAATAGACACGAAGTGCTTGATATATCAAGTGTCTGGATCATAAGTAAAGAGTTATTCGAAAAAAATACAACACAATATGATTTATTAGGACAGGATATAGTGAGAAACATGGGTGCATATAGCATGATTTATATAGAATAAATCTGAAATTTATGTAGTTAACAACTAAGAAAGGATTGCCACTTGAAGCGATTGATCCTCATTTAAAGAACAAAACTTTCTCCATGAGTTAGCATAAACTTTATCACTTTGGATGAACCCGTAATAGAATGAATCAGTGTCATATAGCATAGTTTCTTTGAACCTAGCATTTTGTGAGACATGGATTTTTGTATGGATCATGAGCAACATAACATAGATCTTGGATACTTGGAATATTAGATCACTGAGGGACATTATTACTTCTTGTTTGGAGGTCAGAATATGACATGAGTTATATAGAGAGCTCAACCTTACAAATAGGAAAGACTTGAATACATAAGACATTAGTAGATGTCCATTAAAATCAAAGTAGGCGGAACTTGCTTGAATAGGAATTGATTTATCATAATTCTTAATCGAAACTTGACACCACAAGAAAATTAGGGAACTACTTTAATCCATCATCTCCCCCTTAGAACAAAGTCACACTCCAAAACTTTCGGACATAGCTTCTCATTAAATCTACAAGCACAACACTCAACACAATGGAGGGGGTATCAATATACATATGCACACAAACTCCTCTCTATAATTTTAATATAAAAATATTATATTCTTTCTAGAATATCCCCCTTCAGGAATACCAATCGTAACTTCCTCCAACCTCCAAAGTCGTTGACTTATGACTGATATTATCACGGGTATGGACATCCATTCTTCTAAACACTTAACACTTTATCTTCAACACCTTACAGTACTAGCATTACACCTCTAATCACATAACTTAAAACTCAACAACATTTGTAAAACTATTACAATGGTGCATATTATGTACCCATATTTCTTTAATTCAACTCTCTAAATAACGTTATACAACAACTCCCAGACTTCTCCATACTACAATATTTGAGAATGAAATCTAGGTACATGTGACACTCGTACACATCACACCTTATCTAACAACATGCTACCTCGGGCCTCAATTTATTCTTGTATACTCACGCTCTTATCCACTTATTGATTTAACCATAATTCATCATTTCACTCTTGTCGTGATGTGTACTTATACATCACAATTATACACTTATTATTCCACAAGTTTCCAACCTAGGCTATTTTATACCTCACATCAATCCTACAAATTCGTTCCTACAAAATATGCAACATTTGTCTTAAGATACTATTCTTATCACCATAATCCATATCTAAAGTTCAAGCCTATAGTCTAGCATCAATTTTATACCACTAGTAACGCATGCCATATACTATACTAGTCTATTAAATTGGGAAATCAACCCAAATACTTCATTTCACTTAACTACTACCTATAATCACAACCCCTTGATGACATTACTACTACACCTCAAAATCTAGTACTCACCTCCTCACATGTAGTACTAGTTTACAACTACTAAATAAAAGAAAGTTAAGGGAGGTAAAGTCACATAATAGACATAGTCGACCTTGGTCATATATTATAACCCATTATGATCTTACCTACATATTCCACATTCTCACATTATAGTTACTTACCCCTCCATACACCACAACTACCTTTGAAATTCCATATAGAACAATGAGTCTATACTTATAACTTATTGGATAATCTAACCATTTTCATTCACAGCTTATAAGGGATTTTTATAACCATCATTACTATCCACTCTAGGCTCCTTACCTATTTTCAATAGATAAATATCATAGCCACAAACTTCCTCCACAAACTACCATACAATCTATAAATATTGCTTCCATATTAGTCTATCACAATAAAATGGCAACCTATCCCTCAATCAATGGTTATACCACTAAACTACCTTATTTACACAAAAATCATCCTCATTTTGAGTTCTAAGCTTGTGACTTCATATCAGTAATTTCGGGATCATCTTACTCCCAATAGGGTATGACACCTTAACATATACTACCACTTAGGTAGAAATATTATTCCAATATTCTGACATATGTCTCTACCCTTGAGCATGACATCTACAATAATAATTTTGGAAAGAGACTAAATACAGTTCATACCCCAAGCACAAATGCACGATTAATATAGATAGGAGTATACGCTTAAATCAATACACTCTAAAGCACTTATGAACTCCTCTCAAGTCCTTGTACCATTTCATTATCTTTATGACTTAATTAGAAGGGACCACCTCATTTAGACTCTAAGATTCTGCACTTGAACCGACTCGACAATGAGACATAGTTAATAAAGTTGGAGTAAAGAAGGAATCTAGATAACTTCCAAACGGTCAACATAATGGGATGATCTAGAACATGAAAAAAAGTGAAACATTTCAAAACATCTAGTAGCTTTCTACTTATAAGTATGGTGCATTATACACCCATAAATAGGACTTTACCTGACGTGATATCAAAGAAAACTTAGAACCATAAACCATGCTCTAACACCAAGTTTGTCATGACCCAAGCTTAGACCCTGGCCGCTATGGGCATCCCAAACCATGAAAGCTCGGGCACCTCTTTCTATTTGGAAATTATGCATAATGTTCATATAATATAAAGAAATGCAAAAAATTATCATACATAAACATAGTCAATATCATAATTCAATGAAACAATTCGAAAGTAAATCCTTAAAATTGAAAACGCATAACACCTATCTGCGAAATTTCTAACATTATAAGATTCAACATATGCCTAAAAACAAAATTGGGAAAAGGCTCCCAGTCGGACCATGAATCAAATAAATAACAATGTTCTATAAAGCCGACCTTTTGAAATAGGGGAGGCTTACCAACAGGAAATCTCAGACACAATAATCTACTGCTTAGCGGGAATCCAGGACTAGGCCTCAAATCTTAGAATATAGGGGGTCAATAGAATTGTACTGGTACGCTGAACAATCAAAAAATAAAATACATTTATATACAACATAGGTGATAGGATTTCATAAAACACATGTTATCTTAAAATAGTTGAAAACACATGGGCATAACCTGAATCCTTAAAACACATTCTACAGTTCATGACTCTACTCTTTATCTTACTTCTGAGCTAGATGATACACCCAACAAATCTGCAATTCTATGGGATACATGGAATCTGTCCTTAACTCATCGGCCAAGCCCCTAACCCATGTTTTCTACAGGGGTTGGAGTATCTTCTTATCTACTATGCCACAGGGCCATCGCCAGCATAAAATCTCCCTTTTGGGTAACATAAACCCATGTTGAGAAATCATAGTTTTAGGTAATGAGTCATTTGAAACATGCCTTCTTTGAGTAACTATCTAACTCTCTTAAGCCCAGTTTCAGATTAATTTAAAACATATCTTTTTTGAAAAGTTGTGTGTTTCTTAATATCTTCAGGTACATAAAACTAGGGTATCGTCATATCCAAACTTGCAAGCCATGTCACAATATCTCTACTACCCTTATCTTATTTTGAAAGATGTTTATTGACCACCTAAAATATCTACCATTTGAATGAAAGTTCATATTTCAAAATAGTTGAAAACCAAATTGTTCCCTACGCCATACTCATTCTGTGGTGGTCACCCTATTCAATTACTTTAAAGCCATTCTAAATATGAATCATGATCATTAATGAGTAAAACACTCTTTCATTATCTCATGGAAAATAGTACAATTTGTTTATAATAGTCCATCAATAGACTAAAGCTTTCAACAGTCCATAAATTTATCTCACATCATGTAAACTCAATGGAATTTGTGATAAAAGAGGAAATCACATGTTTCATGCTCTAATTAATTTCTCAATATTAACATCACAAGATCACATGAAAGTATTTTAAATTAAAAATACTACATCATAATTTTCATAATTTTCTCATAAAAATATAAAATCTTCGATGCATATTTATCAACAATCTTGAAACCAAATTTGTGTGAATACATATATATACTTTAAAACTTATTTAAAAATAGAAAAATCCATGCCCATGAGGTTTAGGATAGTCCCACGTACCTTAGATTATTTAGTTCGAAGGATATAACTTGAATCTTGATTTGTTTCTTGGACTTAAGAGCTTGATTCTTGATCTTTGGGGATGATCTTGTGAAGAAACCCTAATCTTGTTATTGAGAGTGTATGAGAGGATTTTTGAGATATTTAATTGAAGAAATAGGAGAAAAGTAATGCCCCTTGAGGGTTATAAGTCATGTGCTTGAGTTAAAAGGAAAGAAAATACTAAAAAGCCCATAAAATGCAGATCCAACAGCTATAAAATAGGGGCGGGAATTGGAGCATGCTACGCGGGCTAATTGCGCGACTTCACTGCCTCTCTCATGAAAAAAACTATAACTTTTTTCTCGGGTACCGGATTAAGGCGAAATTGGTATTGTTGAAAAGATGACTCAATTATCTACAGTTTGGTGTTTTTTAGCTGCAAAATTCTACTTGTATCGAAAGTTATATAGATTCATAGTAGACCCTTGTAAAATTTAATACAAAGATTTAGCCGAATCAAAGGTTCTTAGCTCAACTTTGCTCCAAGTAATTCTTATGAATATTTTCCACCTCAAAAGCATTTTAAACACGAGAATAAAGATCATGACACTTATTCTCACTTTTAATAATTTCTATTAAAGATAACACATGTAGGAACAATAGTTCAAGTTCTAGTTATGTGTATATGGATGGTTTTACTTGGTTTTATAAATGGCATTATTTTATCATTAGCTTGAGATTATACTAGCGGTCACTCTCTAACCATGTCTACTGATGGTTGTATACCCACGCTATGCAGGAATCGAGTGATTGAATCAGGGACAACATTTGGACTAGAGTGGTAAGCTTTCATCCTTTTAGAAGTCTCTATTTCATGTTATGGATATTTCTAGACACTATATTGGATATTGGTTTTTGCTATGGTTGGGGGCATGTCCCAATCGAATTTTATTAGTCTTCTTGTTAGTGACTTTGTGGTACTTCTATGGTTTGGAATTAGCTTTGGCATTGGAATAAGCTGGGATGCTGGCATCATTGGACATTATTTCTCACTGTTCTATCATATTTTATTTTGAGATTAATTATATTATGTTTTGGAACATCCTTGGTTATGACCTGGTTTATGGCCCTTGTTTTGCTATGGTTGGATTAGTGGTATGGGATGGTTAGACTAGGTTGGGTTGGTCAAGGTTGTGATCTTATCCTAGAGTCTTTATGTGAGCTGTTACACTATTTAGTTATATGCTCGAAATTCAAGCGACTGAAGATTGGGTTAGGTAATAGGGGAGGGAGGGAGGGTCTCCAGTCCTGGTTGGACTTAGGAAGCCCATTACGACAAGGCCCCAGAGTGGGTCGTGTCATGTTAGTATTAGAGCCTATGTTCATGGTCAATTAGGAGTCCACAAAGCCGTGCCAAGTAAAATCTCTTTTAAGCGTGTGTAGCGTGCCACACTCATAAAGGAGACGCTACAAGACATTTAGGAATGCTCCACTTTCTTGGTATTCTATTTCTAAATTTGGATTCTCAGGCTTGGAATCTTCTCTAATCCTTGTTCGTTTTTCTTTCAGACCATTCCTCGTAGATCTGGAACACAAGAAAATTCTTGTATCCTATTTGGGGGTAATATTGAAGGGGTGTATCCTATTTTTGAGGTTGATCTTCAATCTCATGATCCTATCCCTGATAGTTTTGGAGTTCTACTAGTTGGTACTAGTCCTCCTCAAGGTGAGGTGACTAATGCAGAATTTTGTCAATATATTTATTTTATTACTAAATTGGTTGCTACTCAGGCTGAGTGAGGTATGTCTGGTGATTTTTCTGCTAAGGCCGCATGGATTGGCAAATTTATGAAGATGGGTCATCCCACTTTTTCTGGAGTAAAGGTGGAGGATAATTCATAGGGATTCTTGGATGGATGGAAAATATATTTTGGGTGATGCAGGCTACCAATATGGAGAGGATAAATTTTGCAGCTTATTATCTCAAAGAGGTTACATATCAGTGGTATAAAGAGTAAGATAGGGATAGAGGAGATGTAGAGGAGTCATTTTTATGGGATGCCTTCTCTGGTGCTTTTCTGGGTTGTTTCTTTCCCGAAGAGTTGAGGGAAGCAAAGATGGAAGAGTTTGTGAACCTTAAGCAGGGGAAAATATCTATCAAGGAATATCCCTTGAAGTGTCATCAATATTCAAGGTATGCTCCTGATTTGGTGGCTGATATGCGGGCTAGAATAAGGAAGTTCGCTTATAGTTAATTTGGGATTTGATTTTGGAGAGTAAGACTTCCTTGCTTATTAAAGACATGGATATCTCTAAGTTGATTGTTCATATGTAGTAAGTGGAGGATGAAAAGAGAAAATAGGTGGTGTTTGGTGATAGGTAGCTTAAGAGGAGCAGGTTTTCTAACCAGGGAGGTTCTCAGTCTCTAGATGGTCGAGATGGTGGAAAATGGTAAAAAAGAAGTAGGGAATTTCTAGTTCCTACTCTTCTTCTAGTGCTCCCTACCAGTCGGGGGACAGACGTCATTATGGTGGTGATAATTTTCATGCACAGGATGCCCAATCCCAGAAAAGTAGAGGTAAGTCAGTTTCTTCATACCCTCTTTGCTGGTTCTGTGTTTATCCTTATCGGGGTTATTGCGATGAATGAAAGGAAAAATGATTCAAGTGTGGCCAGATAGACAATTATCTCAAGGATTGCCCAGTTAAGAAGGTTGCTATGGGGGAGAATATGATTCTTGTAGCTTCATCTTATGCTCCTAAACCTGGTGGTATTGCATCAGCTTCAGTTACTGCTCCGGGTTCTACTGTTGGTCGAAACAAGTTGTATGCTTTAGCATCTTGATAGGAATTCGAGCCATCACTTGATGTCGTTTCTGGTATATTACAGATTTTCTCTCGTGATGTATATTATTTGCTTGATCCAGAGTTCACTCTCTCCTATGTGACTTCTTATGTGGATGTATTTTTTGGTTTTGATCCGGAAGTTATGTCAGATAATTTTTATAGTTATACCCCAGTAGGTGACTTAGTTATTTCTAAGAGAGTCTATAAGGTATGTGTGGTATTTGTTGATGCAAAGCAGGCCTTGGTGGATCTTCTTGAGTTAGATATGGTGGATTTTGATGTCATTCTGGGTATGGACTGCTTACACTCTTGTTCCACGTCCTTGGATTGTCCGACCCATAGGGTTATTATTGCATTCAAACGCACACGCAAGTGTACGCAATCATACAAGTAATATAGTGACTTAGATAGAGGATATCATTCCAACGAGGACTATGCAACTAGCAATTCAGCCAACTTTAGTTTTAGACAAAGAAGTTTTAAGTGTTATAAAGTATCAAGATGATTTTTAAGTTTCAAATAAAAATGTAAATAAATAAGAAATAACATTTTGTGACAATAGCAAATCAAGCAACAGTTGTGAATAGTAATGATGAGAATTCCAAGGTTGAGGCACATCTAACAATCATACAATTCTCTATTCTTATTGAGTTCTAGTTTGTTATCGAGTTATTGATTCGCAAGGTTTATGGTACGATCTTGGTCTCCCAACCTCAAATATTCTATCTATCTGAATATTGCAACTACAACGACTAAAAATGATGCAATAATTCATCTAGATTCATACAGCTATCTCCGTGCAATTGAACCAAACATGGCTTCTAGGTATAGCCCTATCGTAGATGCTAATTCAAATCCTCTATTTAATGAAGGGATGAAAACCTTTCTTCTTAATTTCTTTATTCTATTCCACGATTCTGCTCCCGGATTCACATAGAAATATATATTTATTCTAATGGTGGCCACTCATCAAAATAGTAAGCTCAAGAAATTAAGGATAACCCATACGTTAATCCAACAAGAAACTACGATAAAGAATATCAAAGAGTAATCATGTTCTTAGACTCAACCCCAGAACAAGGGTGTTTAGTCACTCAAGTTTCATTTCAACATCAAAATTAAGTAATTAATCATACCAAGAATCAATTTTGAACTAAAGAAGTTCAAAAGAATTTCTAAGAACCCTAAAAGATAGATTTTTTTGTTTTTCCATCGCTGCTATGATTTCCAAAGTGTCCCAAATTTTTAGTAGAATTTTCCTTTTATAGTGGGCTGAATAAACCCATTTTTACCTCTTACCGTGTCGCGATAGCCTTCCCATCCCCATTCTCACCGTGATGCGGTGTAATCACGATGATACTTTGCTTAGTGATAATAATGGATTGGACCTCGCTGTGATGTAGTGGAATCGTGGTGAGGTACTAGATAGTGAAAATTCCTTACTTCGCCTCCACTGCTACACGGTGGGCTTGAACACATGACCACTAGTGATTATCCCTTCACTGTACGCTATGACTTCTTGAAAGAGACTTCTGGATCTCTTTCCTTCCTTATTTTCTTCCCAAACCATGTTCTAATGCCTTCATTTCTCCTTTCATCATCATACCTCTTTAATGCATCCAATCACGTTCAATTCCGTAAAACTTAATCCTGCACACACTAATCACATCTACTAGATAAGGAACACACTTATAACTCAATTCTAATTGGAATAACACCTTTTCTATCTCAGAACAAGTCCAAATATGGGTAAATATCGGTAATTGGACATATAAATGCACCCAAGATCACCACCCTATACTTATAACTTTGTTCATCCCTGAACAATCACAAACATGATACCTAATTAAGCTTCACATTACAACCTAATAGTTATAATTGCATTGGGCACTTACAATTTATAACAATGACTCTTTATCTCAAAACATGTCAAGAATACTTTTATGAACATGAACATTTTGTTTCAAACCTCATCATCTCAATAGTGACATATGATTTGTTGACAAACTTAATCAAATCACTCAATCAAACAACACAATAAGTAATCCAGACTTTCATCCGCATGCACCATCACAACAAGAAAGTTTCCCCATACCACTCACAATTTTTCAATATTTCTCATGATGGGAATATCAAATTCAATTGCTCACTCTCAACAAAGAACTCATACATGATAGATAATGAACCATAAGTTTGTCCTTAGTGTACTACTCCACTAATAGTTGGATATTGAAATGTAGGATCAATCAGGTTTTCCATTGTTGCAATGTAGGCTAATTGACGGGTAGGAACTATTTAGAAAATAGTGACTCATCTCCCAAAGAGCTTTAATACATGTCAATCATCAATCAAAATCACATTCTATCAACCCAATTTTCACTTTATTACCTTTACACATCATTTGTTTCACCCCAATCTCATTAAGAACGTTAACATAAACTATGGTGGGAACATTTTTCTTTTACATCATGATTCAATTTCTAATTCTTCTTCACACCCATTTTCTATTATGCACCCCTATAACAACCACCCTCAACTAAAGCTGTTCGCCTTGGTTGAGGTGCACAGTGTCCAAAACGAACCGAGGCCAAAATAAAATCATTGTAACCCAACTAGGCAATAAATAAAAAACTGAACTTCCTTTAGAACAATTCCTTTAACTCCCAACCACAACAATTTTTACACCAATAACTTACAATTTTGGGGCTTCACTTTCACCTTTTTTCTACTTTAATTTCACACTCCTTATTTAATTACTTTTCAATGCTAAAGTGCTTAGGATCTTTGGATCAAATTAAGGTCTATCAAAGAACGTGTTAGGCTAAGTACAAGGTTACCAAAAAAACAAGGCTATAGGATCAAAGGGGTTTACTAGGGACATGCATAAAGGTAGGTAAATAAAGTCTTTACAATTCGGCTAACAAAGAAATGCCTAAATAACTTCCTACACCCAACACCCTTTATTTCACTTTGTAAACAAACTAGGAAGTTTCTAGACATTTCTATACATGTAGAATATAAACAAGCACTCACACTCACGGTGAATGCAAGGAATCAAATTGGATCTTTACCGTTCCCGATCTTGTTCTTTGTCAAATTCAACATTAAGCCAACAAATCGTATTACACCTATTAAGATTTAGCATAAAAAAATAACTCATTATTCCTTTTGTTTCAAAACAAATTCACTCAAAGTCACTATAAAAATGTACCAACACAAAGCATTTCTCAAGAGTCATAATTGGGTTCTTATCAATTCTCAGCTTCTAAAGATTAACTCCCCTTAAGACGGTCGTCATCCATATATCATAGGGGAGGGCAACTAACTATGACAATTTATTTCAAATAACCTTAAGGGCAAAATGAGTATTGCTAAGGGGGGTAAAAATAAATATTTAAACTAATATTGGAAAGGAAGGCAAAAACAATAAAGGCAAACACTTTAAACTAAAAGCAATATGCAAAAAATGCCTTGAGGGAAAATTTCAGCAATCCATACTTTGAACTTACTAACTCTTACAGACATAGTGTTCCGAATATTTAGAAATACTAAGTTTAACATCCAACCAAAAAAAAAAAAGCATCCCAAAACAAAAAAAAAGATAAAAACTGTTCAATAGAAACTGAAATACCAAGATAAAGAGAATAAGAAAAGAGGATGCGAGAAACAACCACCCCATACTCAAACAAAGCAATGTCCCAGTGCTTACAAATAAGCTCAAATAGTAAGGTGGTTGAATACTCCCTGCCTAGGCATTATCCATATTATCATGTGCAGCATCAGCATCATCACTGTCATCATCGACCACATCATCTGCATCGCTATCATCAGGATGCTCGTCATCATTTGACTCAATATCTGAGTCACACTATTTTTGCTCCTCATCAGTCGGGATATCATTATAAATTGGCTTCACGAATTCTGGTCCTATCCTTAGAAATGTCATGGCATGATAGCCCAAGGGATAATCCAGCTCCACAACCCAAATCTCTTCATTTATGGTCGTTCTTCCTTTAAACCGCGGCTGCAACATCTATAATCCATACATTCTAGTAGTGATTTCATTAGTCCAAGATTGACACTTGGACATAGTAAGAATTGGGACCTGAGCCCTAGCTACTCTCCTAGATGTGGTGATATCAATAGGGTGAACCTTTACCACTGGCTTATAGTCTAACTCTTTCTCCTCTACTCGGTGCCTCCTAAAAAATTGAGTCAACAGGCCTCTAAACCCATATTTATGTCCCTTAATGTAACGCGCCTTATTCATAGAAAAAAATATCACTTGGACTACATTGATCTCAATATCATCATACATTAGAGCATAAATCAAACATACCTAGTCACGTGTAACCTCTGTCATATATTTTCTTGAATAAAGCAATGGTACATAATGCGCCCCCACATACGTGCCTCTTTGTTCATCTATGTATATGGAAATGAGGAGTGAAGACCCATGCCTCTCTATCTAGTCCACCTGGAAGCCGAACGAGTACCATACGACAAATATCTGATATGAGCATAGTTTAGAGTGATGATAATTTGCCTCAGCTGGTTTGCATCTGCCTCAGGTATCCCCAGCAAGTCATTGATGTCTTTAGCTATAAATCTCACCACTCTTCCATGAACTTTTACCTCATGAAGTGGGTCCCATGGATACCAATTGGCATAAAACTAATGTACAAGGTGCAAATTGCACTCTGTTGGCTGGTTAAATATGAAAGTCATGTTCAATTATTCCAGATGACATACTATACTCGGGTATTCCCATTGTAAGCTCGCTCTATCAATAAATACCTTGGGTATGTATTTTGTGTTGAGATGTTTGGTGTACCACTTCTTTCCTACCTGTCTAATTGCCTTAAATCTAAATCACCTTGTCTGACCATGCAGGACTGGTGGGACATGTGGCACCCTATCGATTTGCCTTTTGGGTTGCCTGCTGCGTTTCCTAGCTGGCTCAAAAGTGTTAGTTTTCCCTTTTCCTGGCAGTTTTCTCCTATCCATAATTTATGTAATTCAAACACATGCAACAAATAAATAAGCAACTAAGTCCTAGATTATGCTAGCCTCAACTAAGTGTGGACAGGTGACAATGTCACCCCATTAGGTGGTAGCTAAAGTTCTCACATATAAGAATGGGGAACTTACACTTCCCCTATTCAATACATTTTCACCAAATACAGATATACCAAAACAATTTAGGAGCCTATTATGTCATTAGCACAATTAATCCCCTTTATGAAATCAATTTCAGTATCACTAGCAGCTATCCACAGTTATGTCACTTATTTTGTTACATCATCAAGTTAATGCGAAGTGGACATAATTACAGATGGCTCCCAAATATGCACATTTAATAACAATATTCTAATTAAACATCGGAGTCGACAAGCAAGGTGTACAAGTTTTTACAGGAATAACCCAATCACGAACATTCAACCTAATTCCACCCCTTATTATAACTTTGTATTCCTTCTATCAATAGGAATTAAAAAATTAATATCACACAAGCACTAGCACCAGTCGGGTTCACCCCACACTTAATCTCTTTGGTGTGATGTGCATTATTACCAAGTAAAGTACTCAGACTTCCCTTCTTGGTGATACCAACACCTCCCCTGTTAAACCAATTTAAGCAACTAATATGATCAACAAAAGTTAAAATCAGGCCAAAAAAACTACTAAGTGAAAGCACATATCTGTTAGGCACACAGTCACAACATACCCAGTTAATTGAACAATACTACCCCCACCAGAAAAAGCACCCATTACCAAATAAATATTATACCCCACTTTATTTCAACATGTATCCACACACCATGACTCACTTATTTACCAATTGAATGCATATTTATGAATGAAGTGACTACAATTCACAACAAGTTTAAGATAAATGTGGAATATTGTACTATACCCAAATGAATAATTCATAACACAACCTATTCATGCCACTAATTCAAAAATTCTCATAAAGATAAAGAGAAAATTGAAAAATTCAGAACTTACCTTAGATGTTGAGGGAAAGAATTAAGCTTTGAAGATAATTACAATGCACTATTGTGTTGGGGAGTGAGGGGCGGCTCTTAGAGTAAGAGAATAAGAAGTTTTAAGCTTTAGGGGGTATTTATAGAGGGGTAAGTCAATCCAGGTCAGATAAGGTTGAACCCAATCTAAAAAAAATTCATATTTGACCCTCACCGCTATGCGGTGGAATCGCGATGAAGTTCTAGAAAGTGACAATTAGGGTTTTGGACTTCACTGTGATGCGGTGACCCTTATATCGGTAATTTTTTTATGTTGTAACCCATCACCACGATGACATAATATATTTTGACAATTGTAGATTTTTTCACCTTACTACGATATGGTGACCTATAAATCGATACTTCCAGTGTATTTTTCAACCTTGATTGCCTCCTTGGACGTGGTATTATCCTTAATTTCAATTCTCTCATCCTTGAATACCAAACAAAAACAATAAAAAAATCATAAGAACTAATGGGTTGCTTCACACTCAACACCTTATTTTTAGTCATGGCACGGCTCATATTTTTGTATTTTCACTTTCTTTTTCTTTTCTAAAAATCTAAAAAGAGATAGAAACTACTATATTACATTACATTAATGGTTTGCCTACCACATAGCACCTTAGTTTATGTCATGGAACGACTCAGCTCAGGGTCACTCATCAGCAAAGGTGATGGATACATTATGCTTATCTCCATGATCAGCCCAATAATGCTTTACATGTTTTCCATTCACCAAGAAATTCTTAGTATTTTCTTTATTCCACAATTCAACTACACCATGAGGCATCATTCGCACCACCTCAAAAGGCCTAGACCACTTCGACCACAACTTACCCAAAAATAATTTCAACCTCGCATTGAATAAAAAACTAAGTTATCCCGATTAAAAAACTCTATCAAGGATATGTTTATCATGAAATTTCTTTGTCTTCTTTTTATATAGTTTGGCATTCTCAGAAGTGTGGAGACAAAACTCATCAAGTTCAATAAGCTGTAATAATCTCCTCTTCCACGGCCTTCACATCAAGATTCAACTTTTCCACGACCCAATAAGCTTGATGTTCCATCTCTTCAGGCAAATGACAGGCTTTACTGAAAACCAAGCGATATAGAGAGGTCCCTATGGGCATCTTATAGGTTGTCCTATAGGCCCGATGTGCATCATATAGCTTTTCAGCCTAATTCTTTCGCTAACCATTGATAGTCTTTTGCAGTATTTACTTTTGTCGTCTGGTTGGATACCTCAACTTGACCATTTGTTTATGGATGGCATGCAGTGGTCACCTTGTTCCTAAAACAATATTTATCTAAAAGATTTTTAAAACAAGTGTTAATACAATGCATACCTACATCACTGATTATCGCTCTGGGAGTGCCTAACCGAGAAAAGATGTGCTTCTTCACAAATTTGAATACCACTCTAGCATCATTAGTGGGAAAGATGCAGCTTCCACCCACTTGGATACGTAATCAACCGCCAGTAAGATATATAAGTTGCCATTGGATAGTGGGAATGGTCCCATAAAGTCTATCCCCTAAACATCGAATACCTCTACTTAAAAAATGTTTTCAGGGGCATCTCATGACGCCTTGAAATTGTACCTAACCTCTGGCACTGATCACAACTCTTCATAAAAGCCACTACATCTCTAAACAATGTTGTCCAAAAGAAACTGAATTATAAAACTTTTTTGGCTGATCTTTCATCCCCATGATGGCCCACCATAAGGAGATGAATGGCACCTTTGTAGCACTTATGTAAATTCAAATTCTGGAACACATATACGTACAATTTCATTAGGACCCTACTTGAATAGATATAGCTCGTCCCATATATAAGCAAGAGAATCATGAAGCAGTTTCTTTCTTTGTTTAGTGTTAGCTTCAGGAGGATAAACCCCACACACTAATAAGTTTACGATGTCCGCACACTAAGGAACTTCACTCACCTCTATATATAATAATTTTTCATCTAGAAACTCTTCTTGAATATGGAAGAAGTTATTAGCATTTTGGTCATGAGTCTCTAGCCTTGACAAATGGTCTGTAACTTGATTCTCTGCTCCCCTTTTATCGCAAACCTATAGGTCAAATTCTTGCAGCAATAAAATCCACCTGAACAATCGAGGCTTGGCATCCTTTTTGTTGAAGAGGTACTTGATGGAAACATGGTCAGTGTGAACAATTACCTTGGTGCCCACCAAATAGACTCTAAATTTATCGAATGTATAAAGTAGAGCTAACATCTCCTTTTCAGGGACTGTATAGTTTAATTGGGCATCATTCAAGACTTCACTAGCATAATAAATAGAATGAAATACCTTATGTTTTCTTTTCCCCAAAACTGGTCCCATAGCTCTGTCACTAGCATCACACATCAATTTAAATGGTAACTCCCCATCTTGAGAAATCAAGATGGGTGCTTCAGTCAGTTTCTTCTTCAACTTCTCAAAAGCTCCTTGACAATCAACCCAAAACTCAAATTTAGCTTTTTTTTTTTCTAAAAATTTACACATAGGGCTAGCAATATTGGAAAAATCTTGAATAAACTGCCTGTAGAAGCCTGTATGACCTAAGCAACTTTGCACTCTCTTCAATATTATCGGATGTGGTGTCTTTTTAATCACTTTAAATTTGGCTCTATCTGCTTCTAGTCCTCTACATGACACCTTATGGCCATGGACTATTCCTTCCTTGACCAAAAAAATAGTATTTTTCCCAATTCAACACCAGATTTGTCTCTTCACAATGATCTAGGACTCAATCTAGATTCTGCAAGCATACATCAAAAGAATTACCGTAGAAAATAATTCATACATGAATACCTTGACAAATTCTTCAACCACATCATAGAAAATTACCATCATGCATCTCTAAAACATTGTAAGTGCATTACAGAGGACAAAAGGCATGCATCTGAACAAAATGTACCATATGGGCAAGTAAAAGTAGTCTTTTTTTGGTCCTCGGGTGCAATGGTGATATGATTATAACCCGAGTAACCATCAAGAAAATAATAGAACTCTTTCCCTGCCAACCTATCCAACATCTGATCAATAAATGGGATAAGATAGTGGTCCTTTCTTGTGGCTTCATTCAGCATTCGGTAGTCAATACAGATTCTCCATCTATTCACCATGAGATTTGGAATCAACTCATTGTCTTCATTGGTAGCCACAGTCATCCTACCTTTCTTTGAGACACAGTGTATTGGGCTTACCCACTTGCTGTTTGAAATTGGATAAATAATCCCATTATCGAGCCACTTGATGACCTTTTTTTGTACCACATCCTTCACCATCGGATTTAATCTATGTTGTTTCTACACCCTGGGTTTGAAACCTTCTCCCATGTATATCTTGTGCATGTAAAAATTTGGATTCATCCCTATAATGTCAGACATCTGCCAACCAATTGCCTTTTTTCTTATTTTTAAGACTAACATTGCTTTCCTTACCTGCACATCAGATAAACCTGTAGACAAACTAACTGCCAAGGTATCATTGTCACCAAGGTAAACATAGTTCAAGTGAGGAGGAAGAACCTTCAACTCTAATTTTAGAGCTTCATCAATTGAATCTTTGGGAGATGGGCCAATTGGCCTGTTCAATGGCTCAAAAGAAAGCTTTTTTGTTTCAATCACTGCCAAATTCAATACTTGGACCAATTCCAATGCCTTTACATCTCCATAAAGATCATGACCGATCAAATCTCTCTCTAGTAGATCATCATAAAATAACATATATAGCTCAGATGTAAGGTCAATAACTGATATAAAACAAAATTCTTCATATATAGCTAGTAATTTCTATGCCTTGTATACATCAAAAATCTCTACTATATCATGCGCTCTCATTTTCATCTTCCCTGTTGCTATATCAATTAGTAACTACCTTGTTGCTAGGAAGGGGCATCCCAAAATAAATGGAACAACCGAATCAACTTTAAAGTAAAGAATTACCAAGTCTATTGGAAAAATCAGTGATCCCACTTGCACTAAAACATCTTCAATAATTCCATCTGGACTAGCAAGGGACCTATCAGCCAACTGCAAAATAATAGTCATAGGTTTGGGACTCCCAAGACCTATCTTTCGGTACCAAGATGTGGTCATAAGATTTATGCTATCCCGTAAGTCACACAATCCACGAGCAATGATAGTCTGCCTAATCGTGATCTGTAAAGTAAAACTACCTGGATCTTTCAGCTTTGTGGGCAGTTTGTTTTGTAGCTTAGATGTGCACTCTCATTAAGTGTAAGTATAGCATACTTTGTCAATCTGTTCTTATTTGCCACTATATCCTTCAAGTATTTTGTATATTTTGGAACACTCTATGGAATATCAACTAGAGGAAGATTTACCTGAACTTGCTTCAGAAGATCCAAAAACTTCGTGTAACTGGCCACCTTTTGTGCGTACTTTTCCTTTGAGGAAAGGGTAAAGTTATAGCCTTCTTCTTCACTTGAATCTTATTACCTGTAGCTTTTTCTTTGACCCCTTTCTCCTCATTGGATTTAGGATCATCGTCAGTGGCTATACGACTAACCTGCTCAGGTACCGCCTCTTTTAACTACAACCCACTCCTTGTGGTAACTGCATCTACCTACTTTAGATTTATCTCTGTATAGCTAGGTAGCCACCTTGAGGTCTTGTGTTTTGTGCTCTAATAATCTGATCGAGGTACAACTCTAAATTTCTTGTAATCAACTGTTGAGCCTTTAGATTTGGTCGGCCGCGTGTTCACTACTTCCAAAAACCTCATACCAAGAATTCACCTATTGGACTGTATTAGCTATAGCTGCTACTTGCAGAACCCCTAACTTCATGTTGTTCAACTGAGTAAGCATATAATTTTGCATTACTACAAGCTGAGCTGATACAGAAGTGCACTAATATACCTCTAACACACCTGCAACCTTGTTAGGAGCACTCCTCGAGTCAGCATGCCATTCTAGGTTCCCTTGTGAAATTTGATTTAGCAATGTGTACAATTCATCATAAGTCTTCTCAAGAGCTTGCCCACCTACTGTTGAATCCAAGAGAATCTTGGTATTTTGCTTTATCCCCTCAATGGAAGTATGAACAAGAACATCATTAGACTGATGATGGTAAGGACAATTTCTAAGCATACTCTTAAATCTCTGCTAAGCTTGGTAGAGATTCTCTTCTTTATTTTGTTTGAAACTCAGAATCTTGCTTCTCAAACGTACAGTCTCCCTAGATTGAAAGAATCAAATAAGGAACTTTCGAGCCAGATCTTCCCAATAAGTGATGAAGGGTAGTGGTTCAGCATGTAACCACCTCTTTGCTTCCCCAATTAAAGAAAAAGGGAAGAACGTCAGTTTGAAATAATCAATATTTATCCCTGTAGGAATATAAGTATTGCTTATTTCCAGGAAGGTCTGTATGTGCTGTTGTGAATCTTCATGTGAAAGGCTAAAAAATTGCCCAGCCGAATTTAGCAACTACACCATGTTTTGCTTTAAGTCAAAATGACCACCTGGCTCGGGCTTATGAATACTATTAGTCGCATGGTTCATGAGTAGAATTTTCACCTTATGAACAGGTCTATCAGCTGGTTGAACATGAGCAGCTGGGATGATTGGATCATGGACATGTCCAACATTTGGATCAATCGGATCATTTAGATCAACAATATTTAGATCTCTTCTTTTAGCTATTTGAACCTGTTAAATGGGATACTGATCTCTTTGCCTCTTTGAAATACCAATTTTGCTTCTAAAAAAGGCTCTACCAACTCTCTATCTCTCGCCAGCCCTATATTTAGCTAAACCTGCAAAAATTTAGCTGCTAAGATCAAGTTTTTAACACTCAAGCTTATTATCAAAAACCAAAAATTTAGCAAATTCCTAATTATACTAGTCCTCGGCAACGGTGCCAAAACTTATTGCATTCAAATAAACACGTAGGTGTATGTAATCATACAAGTAATATAGTGTCTTAGACAGTCAGATACCATTCTCATGAGGACTATGCAACTAGTAATTCAACGAACTTTAGTTTTAGACAAAGAAGTCTTAAGTGTTATAAAGTATCAATATGCTTTTTAAGTTTTGAATAAAAATGTAAATAAATAATAAATAACAATTTGTGACAATAGCAAAGCAAGCAATTACTTTGAACAGTAATGATGAGAATTCCAAGGTTGAGGCACATCTAAAAATCATACAATTCTTTATTCTTATTGCATTCTAGTTTGTTATTAGGTTATTGATTCGCAAGGTTTTTCGTACAATCTTGGTCTCCCGGCCTCAAATCTTCTATCTATCCGAATATTACAAATACCTCGACTAAAAAAGATGCAATAATTCATCTAGATTCATAAAGCTATCTTTGTGCAATTGAACCAAACAATGTTTCTAGGTATATCCCTATCATAGATGCAAATTCAAATCCTCTATTTAATGAAAGGATGAGAACCTTGCTCCTTAATTTCTTCGTTATATTCAACAATTCTCCTTTTGGATTCACATAGAAATATAGATTTATTCTAATGGTAGAAACTCATCAAAATAGAAAGCTCAAAAAATTAAGAATAACTCATACGATAATCCAATAAGAAACTGTAATAAAAAATAACAAAGAGTAATCATGTTCTTGGCATCAACCCCAGAACAAGGGTGTTTAGCCACTCATGTTTGAATTCAACATAAATAATAAGTAAATAATCATACCAAGAATCAATCTTGATGTAAAGAATTTCAAAATAATTTCTAAGAACCCTAAAAGAGAGATTTTTGTGTTTTCTACCACTGCTATGCATTCCAAAGTGTCCCCAATTATTAGTGAATTTTTCTTTTATAGATGGGCTAAATAAGCCCACTTTTACCTCTCACTGCATCGC